>NW_026728937.1:300000-315000 GCF_030272615.1 Cryptomeria japonica
GGTGCGCACCTTTGCCAGGGTGGGCACCTTACCTGGGCTGCGCACCAGGGCGGGCTCAAGATGGCACGCGCGTTCCGTTTTTTTCACTATCTTTCAAAACGGAAATTTTAAAATCTCCTTTTTTTTTTGCCTTTTCTGGAAATTAGTGAAGGCAGCGCATCAAAGGTGCGCACCTCGCTGCCCACCTTGGTGTGCTCTGAGGTGCGCACCCGGGAGCGCTACGAAGTGTGCTCCAAGGTGCGGCGTGCACGTTGTCGGAGCCCGGTTTGCCCCGGGTGCGCACCTCGCCTGCACCTTGGCCGGGGTGGGCACCTTGGCTGGGTTTGCCCAGGGTGCGCTCCGAAGCGGGGTTACTGGAGCGCCCCCTCTTTTTTTGTCAGAGCGTTTGGTGGGGTTTCTCGCATTGGCTCTTCCCAGGCCCGGTTGTTGGGTGCGCTCCCACCCTGGCGCGCGCGAAGTTGGAAGTTGGGTTAATTGCCCGGGCGCGCACCTTCGCCAGGGTGGGCACCTTGGTGCGCACACCTTGGCTGGGCTGCGCACCAGGGCGGGCTCAAGATGGCACCAGCATTCCCTTTTTCTCACTATCTTTCAAAACGGAAATTTTAAAATCTCGTTTTTTTTTTGCCTTTTATGGAAATTAGTGAAGGCATCGCATCAAAGGTGCGCACCTCGCTGCCCACCTTGGTGTGCTCCGAGGTGCCCACCACGGTGCGCAACGCCGGTGCGAACCCGGGAGCGCCCCGATGTGTGCTCCAAGGTGCGGCGTGCACGAAGTCGGACCCCGGTTTGCCCCGGGTGCGCACCTCGCGTGCACCTTGGTGCGCACACCTTGGCTGGGTTGCGCGGCCTGGTGGGCACCATGGTGCGCACCAAGGAGCGCTCCGAAGTGTGCTCCAAGGTGCGGCGTGCACGAAGTCGGAGCCCGGTTTGCCCCGGGTACGCACCTCGCGTGCACCTTCGCCGGGGTGGGCACCTCGGCTGGGTTGCGCGCCCTGGTGCGCACCAAGGAGCGCTCCGAAGTGTGCTCCAAGGTGCGGCGTGCACGAAGTCGGAGCCCGGTTTGCCCCGGGTGCGCACCTTCGCCGCGGTGCGCACCATGGCGTGCACGAAGTCGGAGCCCGGTTTGCCCCGGGTGCGCACCTCGCGTGCACCTTCGGCGGGGTTGCGCGCCCTGGTGGGCACCATGGTGCGCACCAAGGAGCGCTCCGAAGTGTGCTCCAAGGTGCGGCGTGCACGAAGTCGGAGCCCGGTTTGCCCCGGGTGCGCACCTCGCGTGCACCTTCGGCGGGGTTGCGCGCCCTGGTGGGCACCATGGTGCGCACCAAGGAGCGCTCCGAAGTGTGCTCCAAGGTGCGGCGTGCACGAAGTCGGAGCCCGGTTTGCCCCGGGTGCGCACCTCGCGTGCACCTTCGCCGCGGTGGGCACCATGGCGTGCACGAAGTCGGAGCCCGGTTTGCCCCGGGTGCGCACCTCGCGTGCACCTTCGCCGGGGTGGGCACCTCGGTTGGGTTGCGCGCCCTGGTGCGCACCAAGGAGCGCTCCGAAGTGTGCTCCAAGGTGCGGCGTGCACGAAGTCGGAGCCCGGTTTGCCCCGGGTGCGCACCTCGCGTGCACCTTCGCCAGGGTGGGCACCTCGGTGCGCACACCTTCTCAATGTTTTCTTGCCTTTTCTGGAAATTGGTGAAGGCAGCGCATCAAAGGTGCGCACCTCGGTGTGCTCCGAGGTGCGAACCCGAGAGCGCTCCGAGGTGCCCACGAAGTCGAAAGTCGGGTTAATTGCATTGTTTTCCCCGGGTGCGCTCCGAGGTGCGCAACATCGGCGCGCACCAAGGAGGGCTCCGAAGTGTGCTCCAAGGTGCGCACGATGGCGTGCACCTCTGGTGCGCACGATTCGGAGCTCGGTTTGACCGGGGTGCGCACACCTTGGCTGGGTTGCGCACCTTTTGTGCGCTCCAAGGTGCGCACGAAGTCGGAGCTCGGTTTGCCCCGGGTGCGCACCTTCGCCAGGGTGCGCACCTTGATGCGCACGCCTTGGCTGGGCTGCGCACCTTGGTGGGCGCCATGGTGCGCACCTTTCGTGCGCTCCAAGGTGCGCACGAAGTCGGAGCTCGGTTTGCCCCGGGTGCGCACCTTGGTGGGCGCCATGGTGCACTCCGAGGTGCCCAAGATTGGTGCGCACCAAGGAGCGCTCCGAAGTGCGCTCCAAGGTGCGCGCGAAGTCGAAAGTTGGGTTAATTGTCCGGTTTGCCTCGGGTGCGCACCTTGCGTGCACCTTCGCCAGGGTGGGCTGGGCTGCGCACACCTTGGCACCCGCGTTTCCTTCATTTTAAATTTTTTTTTTTTACAATCTCTCAAGTGGGAAATTCTATAATCTCAACTTTTTTTGCCTTTTCAGGAAACTTTTGAATGGAGCGCATCATTGGTGCGCTCCGAAGTGTGCTCCAAAGCTCTCTCCAGCTGCGTGCACCTGCCCCGGCCGCGCACCCGGCCCCGCCCAGCTTCGCTCACCTGTCCCGGGCGTCTGGTGCGGAACCTTAGAGTAAGAAACATCACCGTGCACCTTGGCCAACGTGCGCGACTCGACCGAGCGCGCACTGGCCGAGGTGCACACCGATTTCACCTGGGTGCGCGCGCAGCACCTCGGGCGCACCGGGGTGCGCGCACAACGCCCGGGTTGCACCGTGGCCTGTGTGCTCGGGGCGCCTCGGGTGCGCGCTCGGTGTCGCCCCCGCGCGCGCGGTAGTGCGGGCAGCGCACCCCGGCCCGGCCCGGCCCCGACGAGAACGCAAACGGGCAAAAGGTTTATTCAAATAGCATTGCGACGCCCGGCGAAAAACTAAAAAAGGGTGCAACACCGGGACTTCCCGGGAGGTCACCCATCCCAGTACTACTCCGGCCCAAGCGCGCTTAACTGCGGAGTTCTGATGGGATCCGGTGCACTAACGCTGGTATGATCGCACCCGTTATGAGCTTGTCGCAGTGTGTACTTAGCAAACCGCGACCCACGTGCGAATCCACCCCGGCCACCCACCCCCGTCGAGGTGCACACCCTCCCTCGCGAAGTGCGCCCCGTTCGCCAAGTGTGAGCCCTGCCCGGGTGCGCGCACCTTGCTAGGGCGTCGGGTGTGCACCCGGCCCGGCCTACGTGCGTGCACCTGGAGGGGGCGTCGTGTGCGTGCAGTGTCCCGTCTGCAACGCGGTGCCCACACACCACCTCGGGCGCAACGACCTGCGCTCACATGTGGGCCGAGTGCACCTTGGTGCATGTTCGGGGCGCCTCGGGTGCACGCTCGATCTTGCCCCGGTGCACCAAGGCGCTCGGTTTGCCCCGGGTGCGCACTTGGTGCAAGGTGGGCACCCAAAATAGGGATCAAGCACCAAAACACAAGTTTCGGGATGCAAAATGGGACCCAAGGACCACAAATGCGTTCCAAGACCCATGATGGGTCCACGAGAACAAAAATGTGTTCCGAGACTTAATAAACAAATATTGGGTTTTAGGAGAAGAAACATGCTCTGATGCCCAAAACGAGAATCGACCCCGAAAAGGCCACAGGCCAAAAGTGGGATGCGAGACAAAAAAAAATGGGACCCGAGGACCAAAATTGGGTTCCCAGGTCGAAGACAGGGCAACCGGACAAGAAACGACCTCTAAGGCTCGAAATGAGTCCCGACGACTAAAACTTGACAAGAAGCACCCATCAGGCACCCAACTCGACACCCATGGGATGCCGACCCACCCGGGCTTCCACCTAGCACACCTTGGCACCCACCCACCCTCGCACCCAACCTCGCACCCAACTTAGCACCTTTGAACCCACATTGGCACTCACCCTGACCCTGGCACCTTGGAACCCACATTGGCACTCACCTTGACCCTGGCACCCACCTTTGCACTCACCTTGGGACCCACCCTGGCTCCCACCTCGGCACCCACCCAGACACCCACCTTGGTTCCTTGGCACCCACCTTGGATCCTTGGCACCCACCCCAACACCCACCTTGGCACGCAACTTGGCTACTTGCCACCCACCTTGGCTCCTTGACGCCCACCCCGACAACCACCCCGTGACCTACCCTGGCTAGGGTTGGTGCACACCCACCCTGGTGCCCACCTTGGCACCCACCCTATGACCCACCTTGGCACGCACCTTAGTACCCACCCCGTTACCCACCCTAGGACCCACCCCGTGACCCACCTTGGCCAGGGTGGGTGCACCCACCCTGGTGCCCACCTTGGCACCCACCCATCCTAGCACCCAGCCTGTGACCGGGCTTGGAACCCAACCTTGCACCCGCACCCGTCTTGGCCAGTGTGGGTGCGCACCCATCCTGGCACCCACGTTGTGACACACCCTTTAACCCACGCACCCTAGCACCCACGTTGGCACCCACCTTGGAACCCAACCTAGCAACTTGGCACCCACCCCGTGACCCACCTTGGCATCCACCATAGCAGTCGCCGACTTGGCACCCACCTCGGCACCCACCTTGACACTTGTGGACCCACCTTGCCACTCACCCTAGCATCGACCCATCCTAGCACCCACCCTGGCACCTTTGCACCCTAGCACTCACCCATCCTAGCACCTAACCTGTGACCCACCTTGACACTCACCCTCGCACCCACCTTGGAACCCAACCTAGCACCCACCCACCCTGACACCAACCCTAGCACCTACCCACCCTTGCACCCACCCTGTGACCCATCTTGGCACCCACCCATCCTACCACTCAACCTATCACCCACCTTCTCACCCACCTTGGCATCCACCTTAGCACCCACCCACACTGGCACCTTGGCACCCACCTCGGGCAAGGTGGGTGCACACCCACCCTGGCACCCAATTTAGAACCCACCGAGCATGTTACCCACCTTGGCACCCACATTGCAGCCCACCCTAGTACCCACCCTATGACCCACATTGGCATCCACACCCTAGCACCCAGGCACCTCGACACCCGCCTTGACACCCACCCTAGCACTGAACCTGTGACCCACCTTGGAACTCACCCTAGAACCCACCCACCCTGTGAACCACCTTGGCATCCACCTTAGCACCCACCCACCTTGGCACCCACTCTAGCACTCACCCATCCTAACACCCAACTTGTTACCCACCTTGGCACCCGCCCTCGCGTCCACCTTGAAACCCACCCTAGCACCCACCCACGCAGGAGCCCACCTTGGCACCCAACCTAACACCCACGCATCCTGGCACCCAACTTGTGACCCACCTTGGAACCCACCCTAGTACCCACCTTTGAACCCACTATATCACCAACCCACCTTGGCACCCACCCTATGACCCTCTTTGGAATCCACCCTAGCACGCACCCACCCTGGCACCCACCATGGAGCGCACCCTAGCACCCACCCACCTCGGCACGCACCTCAACACCCACCTTGGTGTGCGCACTGCGCCAACCTCTCAAAGACCCTATGTGGTGCGCTCCAAAGTGTACACCTTTGGTGCGCTCCAAGGTGCGCACCTTTGGTGCACACCGAGGTGCACACCAAAGTGTGCACCGAGGTGAGCACCAAAGTGCACTCCAGGGTGCACACCAAGGCGTGCACCTTTGGTGCGGTCAATGCAAACGAATTCGGAAGTTGGGGTCGATGTCCTAATCGCTGCTGCAGACTACACGTATGAGAATCGGACAAATAGCTTTATATAGGGGAGGTGTTGCGTTTGATGGGTCGACTCCCCTGGTTGTGTGCACTGCACCAACTTCAAAGACCCTGTCTTGTTTAAGAAGTCAAAAGTTGGGGTGGATGTCCTAATCATTGCTGCAGTCTACGCATGTATGAGAATCAGACAAATAGCTTATATAGGGGAGGTGTTGCATTCGGTGGGTTGACTCCCCTGGTTGTGCGCACTGCGCCAACCTCAAAGACCCCGCATAGCAGAAGAAGTCGGAAGTCGGATTTTGGTGAGCACCAAGGCGTGCACCTTTGGTGCGGTCAACGCAGACGAATTCAGAAGTTGGGGTGGATGTCCTAATCGTTGTTGCAGGCTACACATGTATGAGAATCAGACAAATAGCTTATATAGGGGAGGTGTTGGGTTTGATGGGTCAACTCCCTTGGTTGTGCGCATTACGCCAACCTCAAAGACCTTGTTTTCGTTAAGAAGTCAAAAGTTGGGGTCAATGTCCTAATGGCTCCTGCAGGCTACACATGTATGAGAATCGGACAAATAGCTTATATAGGGGAGGTGTTGGGTTTGATGGGTCGACTCCCCTGGTTGTGCGCATTACGTCAACCTCAAAGACCTTGTTTTCGTTAAGAAGTCAAAAGTTGGGGTCGATGTCCTAATTGCTCCTGTAGACTACACATGTATGAGAATCAGACAAATAGCTTATATAGGGGAGGTGTTGGGTTTGATGGGTTGACTCCCCTAGTTGTTCGCATTACACCAACCTCAAAGACCTTGTTTTCGTTTAGAAGCCGAAAGTTGGGGTCGATGTCCTAATTGCTCCTGCAGGCTACGCATGTATGAGAATCAGACAAATAGCTTATATAGGGGAGGTGTTGGGTTTGATGGGTCGACTCCCCTGGTTGTGCGCATTGCGCCAACCTCAAAGACCCTGCATTGCGGATGAAGTCGAAAGTCAGAGTTTGGTGTGCTACAAGGTGTGGTCGAAGGTGCTCACCTAGGTGTGCACCTTTGGAGCACAGGAAAAGTGCCCTCCAAAAGTGCGCACCTTTGGAGTGCACAAAAGTGCCCTCCAAAAGTGCGCACCTTTGGAGCGCAGAAAAGTGCCCTCCAAAAAGTGCCCTCCAAAAGTGCGCACCTTTGGAGCGCAGAAAAGTGCCCTCCAAAAAGTGCCCTCCAAAAGTGCGCACCTTTGGAGCGCAGAAAAGTGCCCTCCAAAAAGTGCCCTCCAAAAGTGCGCACCTTTGGAGCGCAGAAAAGTGCCCTCCAAAAGTGCGCACCTTTGGAGCGCAGAAAAGTGCCCTCCAAAAAGTGCCCTCCAAAAGTGCGCACCTTTGGAGCGCAGAAAAGTGCCCTCCAAAAAGTGCCCTCCAAAAGTGCGCACCTTTGGAGCGCAGAAAAGTGCCCTCCAAAAAGTGCCCTCCAAAAGTGCGCACCTTTGGAGCGCAGAAAAGTGCCCTCCAAAAAGTGCCCTCCAAAAGTGCGCACCTTTGGAGCGCAGAAAAGTGCCCTCCAAAAAGTGCCCTCCAAAAGTGCGCACCTTTGGAGCGCAGAAAAGTGCCCTCCAAAAGTGCGCACCTTTGGAGCGCACAAAAGTGCCCTCCAAAAGTGCGCACTTTTGGTGCGCACCAAGGCGCTGGTTCGGTCGTTGCAGGCGAGTTCGGAAGTTGGGGTCGATGTCCTGAGCGGAGGTGCAAACTACACAGGTGTCGGAATCGGACAAATAGCTTATATAGGGGAGGTGTATGCTTCGATGGGTCGACTCCCCAGGTTGAGCGCACCGCGCCAACCTCAAAGACCCTACGGTATGGATGAAGTCGGAAGTTGGGTCCGATGACCAATTCGATTAGTAGGTATGCTCATGAGGTCGGAATTTGGGTCCGATGACCTGCCATGTGCAGGAAGGCGAATGTTGACACTGTGCGTTGCAAGGTGCACACCAAGGCGCTGGTGCGGTCTTTTTAGTCGAGTTCGGAAGTTGGGGTCGATGTCCTGATCGGAGGTGCAAGCTACACAGGTGTGGGAATCGGACAAATAGCTTATATAGGGGAGGTGTATGCTTCGTTGGGTCGACTCCCCGGGTTGAGCGCACCGCGCCAACCTCAAAGACCCTACGGTATGGATGAAGTCGGAAGTTGGGTCCGATGACCGATTCGATATGTAGGCATACTCGCGAGGTCGGAATTTGGGTCCGATGACCTGCCACGTGCAGGAAGGCGAATGTTGGCACTGTGCGTTGCAAGGTGCGCACCAAGGCGCTGGTTCGGTCGTTGGAGGCGAGTTCGGAAGTTGGGGTCGATGTCTTGATCGGAGGTGCAAACTACACAGGTGTGGGAATCGGACAAATAGCTTATATAGGGGAGGTGTATGCTTCGTTGGGTCGACTCCCCGGGTTGAGCGCACCGCGCCAACCTCAAAGACCCTACGGTATGGATGAAGTCGGAAGTTGGGTCCGATGACCGATTCGATATGTAGGCATACTCGCGAGGTCGGAATTTGGGTCCGATGACCTGCCATGTGCAGGAAGGCGAATGTTGGGACTGTGCGTCGCAAGGTGCGCACCAAGGCGCTGGTGCCGTCGTTGCAGTCGAGTTCGGAAGTTGGGGTCGATGTCCTGGTCAGAGGTGCAAACTACACAGGTGTGGGAATCGGACAAATAGCTTATATAGGGGAGGTGTATGCTTCGATGGGTCGACTCCCTGGGTTGAGCGCACCGCGCCAACCTCAAAGACCCTACAGTATGGATGAAGTCGGAAGTTGGGTCCGATGACCGATTCGATACGTAGGCATATTGGCGAGGTCTGAATTTGTGTCCGATGACCTGCCATGCGCAGGAAGGCGGAATTTGGGTCCGATGACCGAGTTGATGGCGTGCCATGCGCAGAAAGGCGGAATTTGGGTCCGATGACCGAGTTGATGTTGATGGCCCGCCATGCACAGGAAGGCGGAATTTGGGTCCGATGACCGATTTGAAGGCGTGCCATACGCAAAAAGGCGGAGTTTGGGTCCGATGACCGAGTTGATATTGATGGCCCGCCATGCGCAGGAAGGCGGAATTTGGGTCCGATGACCTGACATACGCATGGAGTCCGACTCGGGGGCCGATGTTCGATTCGATGACTTGCATTGTGGGTAAAGTCGGAAGTTGTGGTCTTTGACCCGATTCGATGACCAGACTTCGGCTGCTTGAGAATCGGACAAATAACTTATATAGGGGAGGTAGTGTTCTCGAGCATCCTCCCCCCGTGCCCGTTTATGTCGATTGATGCTGGTGCTCGACTGGTTGGAGCGCTCGGATGCAAAAATCTTGCACCAGGATTTATCGATTGTGATGGACACGGCAAGTCTCCTGATTGCTATGCAGGAGCTCATCGTGAATCTCTATGCGGCCTTGGTATGGACTCGACCTGCGGAATGGTTCGGCAATGGTAGTCGCTCCAACACGTCCTTGCAATGGCCACAGAGGTGATTCGACTAGAGCTCCAGTCTAGCTTTTGGGTTGCTTGGCGGACTGGTATAGCCGCGATCGAGTTCCGGCCATGAACGTTTTAGATAGCTCTTGGGCTTTCTGGGACGGAAGTCGGAAGTTTGGGCTGTTGTCCGATTTGATGACCATTCTTCGGATGTGTGAGAATCGGACAAATAACTTATATAGGGGACTGTGTTGTCTCACGCAGCCCCCTCCGTGCCCCTCTATCTCGACCGATGTTGGTGCTTGAAAGGGTTGGGATCGCTCGGATTTATAAACGTGCACCACCATTTGTCGAGTGTGAGGGACGCGGCAGGTCTCCTAAATGCTATGCGGGCGCTCTCTGAGAATCTCTATCCGGCCTCGACACAGACTAGTCTTGCTGAATGGTTTGGCACTGGTAGTCGATCCAACACGTCGTTGTTGTGGCCGCCTAGGCGATTCGATTCGAGCCCCCGTCTAGCTTTTGGGTTGCTTGGCGGATTTTGCCCTATCCGCAAGTGAGCTCGGTCCCTAAACGTTCGAGAAACCCGATTGCTATGCGCCGACTCTCTTTCTTGCGAGCCTCCATCTAGCTTTTGGGTCTCTACGGAACGGAAGTCGGAATCTGGGACCGTTGTTTGATTCGACGAGGCAGACTACGGTTGTGCGAGAATCGGACAAATAACTTATATAGGGGAGGTGTTGACTGGAGCATTCTCCCCCGTGCCCCTCTAACTCGACCAATGCTGGCGCTCGAACGGTGGTAGCGCTCGGATTTTCATTGAGCGCCAGCATTGGTCGATTTAGAGGGGCATGCGAGATTCCCGAATGCTATGCGAGGGCTCTAACGGAAATGTCTATTGGTTTCGGTATGGATGCAATTGCGAGTGGTTCGGCAAAGGTAGTCGTTCCGATGCGTCCATGTCGTGGCCAAATCGATAATTCGATTTGAGCCCTCGTATAGCATTTGGGTCTCTCGATGTGATTCCGCATTCCAGTCCCTTTGGGCACTGCTTGAGCCGCATCCCAGGGGGTTCCCTTCCCAATAATCTGCCTCGCAACCCGATTGCTATGCGGTGAGGCTCCTCGGCCGCCTCGGAACTATCTGTGTATCAGACGCATCGCGGGATAAGGGGTTGGCAACGGTAGTCGCCCCAAGCGCGTCCGATGCTTGGACCATTCCGAGGCGGCCCTGAAGCCTCTTCCGTCTAGCCGTTGGGTCCTTCTCGCCGCATCCCTCGCCTCGCACCCCGATTGCTATGCGGTGAGGCTCCTCGGCCGCCTCGGAACTATCTGTGTATCGGACGCGTCGCGGGATAAGGGGTTGTCACTGGTAGTCGCCCCAAGCGCGTCCGATGCTTGGACCATTCCGAGGCGGCCCTGAAGCCTCTTCCGTCTAGCCGTTGGGTCCTTCTCGCCGCATCCCTCGCCTCGCACCCCGATTGCTATGCGGTGAGGCTCCTCGGCCGCCTCGGAACTATCTGTGTATCGGACGCGTCGCGGGATAAGGGGTTGTCATTGGTAGTCGCCCCAAGCGCGTCCGATGCTTGGACCATTCCGAGGCGGCCCTGAAGCCTCTTCCGTCTAGCCGTTGGGTCCTTCTCGCCGCATCCCTCGCCTCGCACCCCGATTGCTATGCGGTGAGGCTCCTCGGCCGCCTCGGAACTATCTGTGTATCGGACGCGTCGCGGGATAAGGGGTTGTCACTGGTAGTCGCCCCAAGCGCGTTCGATGCTTGGACCATTCCGAGGCGGCCCTGAAGCCTCTTCCGTCTAGCCGTTGGGTCCTTCTCGCCGCATCCCTCGCCTCGCACCCCGATTGCTATGCGGTGAGGCTCCTCGGCCGCCTTGGAACTATCTGTGTATCGGACGCGTCGCGGGATAAGGGGTTGTCACTGGTAGTCGCCCCAAGCGCGTCCGATGCTTGGACCATTCCGAGGCGGACCCGAAGCCTCTTCCGTCTAGCCGTTGGGTCCTTCTCGCCGCATCCCTCGCCTCGCACCCCGATTGCTATGCGGTGAGGCTCCTCGGCCGCCTCGGAACTATCTGTGTATCGGACGCGTCGCGGGATAAGGGGTTGTCACTGGTAGTCGCCCCAAGCGCGTCCGATGCTTGGACCATTCCGAGGCGGACCCGAAGCCTCTTCCGTCTAGCCGTTGGGTCCTTCTCGCCGCATCCCTCGCCTCGCACCCCGATTGCTATGCGGTGAGGCTCCTCGGCCGCCTTGGAACTATCTGTGTATCGGACGCGTCGCGGGATAAGGGGTTGTCACTGGTAGTCGCCCCAAGCGCGTCCGATGCTTGGACCATTCCGAGGCGGACCCGAAGCCTCTTCCGTCTAGCCGTTGGGTCCTTCTCGCCGCATCCCTCGCCTCGCACCCCGATTGCTATGCGGTGAGGCTCCTCGGCCGCCTTGGAACTATCTGTGTATCGGACGCGTCGCGGGATAAGGGGTTGTCACTGGTAGTCGCCCCAAGCGCGTCCGATGCTTGGACCATTCCGAGGCGGACCCGAAGCCTCTTCCGTCTAGCCGTTGGGTCCTTCTCGCCGCATCCCTCGCCTCGCACCCCGATTGCTATGCGGTGAGGCTCCTCGGCCGCCTTGGAACTATCTGTGTATCGGACGCGTCGCGGGATAAGGGGTTGTCACTGGTAGTCGCCCCAAGCGCGTCCGATGCTTGGACCATTCCGAGGCGGCCCCGAAGCCTCTTCCGTGTAGCCGTTGGGTCCTTCTCGCCGCATCCCTCGCCTCGCACCCCGATTGCTATGCGGTGAGGCTCCTCGGCCGCCTTGGAACTATCTGTGTATCGGACGCGTCGCGGGATAAGGGGTTGTCACTGGTAGTCGCCCCAAGCGCGTCCGATGCTTGGACCATTCCGAGGCGGCCCCGAAGCCTCTTCCGTGTAGCCGTTGGGTCCTTCTCGCCGCATCCCTCGCCTCGCACCCCGATTGCTATGCGGTGAGGCTCCTCGGCCGCCTTGGAACTATCTGTGTATCGGACGCGTCGCGGGATAAGGGGTTGTCACTGGTAGTCGCCCCAAGCGCGTCCGATGCTTGGACCATTCCGAGGCGGACCTGAAGCCTCTTCCCTCTAGCCGTTGGGGCTTTCTCGCCGCATCCCTCGCCTCGCACCCTGATTGCTATGCTGTGAGGCTCCTCGGCCGCCTTGGAACTATCTGTGTATCGGACGCATCGCGGGATAAGGGGTTGGCAGTGGTAGTCGCCCCAAGCGCATCCGATGCTTGGACCATTCCGAGGCGGCCCTGCAGCCTCTTCCGTCTAGCCGTTGGGGCCATCTCGCCGCATCCCCCACCTCGCACCACGATTGCTATGCGGTGAGGCTCCTTGGCCGCCTCGGAACTATCTGTGTATCGGACGCATCGCGGGATAAGGGGTTGTCACTGGTAGTCGCCCCAAGCGCGTCCGATGCTTGGACTATTCCGAGGCGGCCCTGCAGCCTCTTCCGTCTAGCCGTTGGGGCCATCTCGCTGCATCCCCCACCTCCTCGGCCGCCTCGGAACTATCTGTGTATCGGACGCATCGCGGGATAAGGGGTTGGCAGTGGTAGTCGCCCCAAGCGCGTCCGATGCTTGGACTATTCCGAGGCAGCCCTGCAGCCTCTTCCGTCTAGCCTTTGGGGCCATCTCGCCGCATCCCTCGCCTCGCACCCCGATTGCTATGCGGTGAGGCTCCTCGGCCGCCTGGGAACTATCTTCGTATCGGACGCATCGCGGGATAAGGGGTTGTCACTGGTAGTCGCCCCAAGCGCGTCCGATGCTTGGACTATTCCGAGGCGGCCCTGTGGCCTCTTCCGTCTAGCCGTTGGGGCCATCTCGCCGCATCCCCCACCTCGCACCCCGATTGCTATGCGGTGAGGCTCTTCGGCCGCCTTGGAACTATCTTCGTATCGGACGCATTGCGGGATAAGGGGTTGTCACTGGTAGTGGCCCCAAGCGCGTCCGATGCTTGGACTATTCCGAGGCGGCCCTGCAGCCTCTTCCGTCTAGCCGTTGGGGCCATCTCGCCGCATCCCCCACCTCGCACCCCGATTGCTATGCGGTGAGGCTCCTCGGCCGCCTTGGAACTATCTTCGTATCGGACGCATCGCGGGATAAGGGGTTGTCACTGGTAGTCGCCCCAAGCGCGTCCGATGCTTGGACTATTCCGACGCGGCCCTGTGGCCTCTTCCGTCTAGCCGTTGGGGCCATCTCGCCGCATCCCCCACCTCGCACCCCGATTGCTATGCGGTGAGGCTCCTCGGCCGCCTTGGAACCATCTTCGTATCGGACGCATCGCGGGATAGGGGGCTGTCACTGGTAGTCGCCCCAAGCGTGTCCGATGCTTGGACCATTCCTAGGCGGCCCTGAAGCCTCTTCCGTCTAGCCGTTGGGGCCTTCCCGCCCCATCCCTCGCCTCGCACCCCCGATTGCTATGCGGTGAGGCTCCTCGGCCGCCTTGGAACCATCTGTGTATCGGACGCATCGCGGGATAAGGGGTTGGCACTGGCAGTCGCCCCAAGCGCGTCCGATGCTTGGACCATTCCGAGGTGGCCCTGAAGCCTCTTCCGTCTAGCCGTTGGGGCCTTCCCGCCCCATCCCTCGCCTCGCACCCCGATTGATATGCGGTGAGGCTCCTCGGCCGCCTTGGAACTATCTGTGTATCGGACGCATCGCGGGATAAGGGGTTGGCACTGGTAGTCGTCCCAATCGCATCCGATGCTTGGACCATTCCGAGGCGGCCCTGCAGCCTCTTCCGTTTAGCCGTCGGGGCCTTCCCGCCGCATCCCTCGCCTCGCATCCCGATTCCTATGCGGTGAGTCTTCTCGGCCGCCGCGGAACTATACCTGTTATTGCTACTGCATCCTTCGGCTGGTAACCTCCTCTGCCGCCTTGGAACGTTCTCTTTGTCGGACGCGTCGCGGGATAAGGGGTTGGCACTGGTAGTCGCCCCAAGCGCGCCCGATGCATAGACCGCTCCGAGTCGACCTTGCTTTCAGCCTCTCACATGCATAGACCTCTCTGAGTCGACCCTGCAGCCTCTCACGTTTAGCCTTTGGAATCTCGCCTCACAACATGATTGCTATCCTTGATGCATCCCTTGCCTCGAGCCCTGATTGCTTTCTTGGCTGCATCCCTCCTCTCCTCACAGCCCGGTTGTCATCACTGCTTCATCCGTCGCTTCATGCATTCTGGCTGCTGGGCCCTTCCCACCGCACACCTCGATTGCTATCTCTTCTGCATCACACACCCCGATTGCTATCTCTGCTACATCCCTCGGCTCTCACTTCTGCATCCTTCGCCTCACACCTCGATTGCTATCAATGCTGCATCCGTAACCTCACACCCCGATTGCTATGCGGGGAGGCTCCTTGGCCGCCTTGGAAATTTCTGTGTGTCGGACGCACCGCGGGATAAGGGGTTGGCACTGGTAGTCGCCCCAAGTGCGCCCGATTCTTAGACCGCTTCGAGGTGACCTCGTAGCCTCTTTCGTCCAGGCTTCCTGCCTTCAACGCCCTTTTTACACCTCGATTGCTATGCGCGGGCTCGTTGGCGTCTATCACCTCTCTGCGAAGAGTGGCACGATGATTGTTGGGGTAAATCGTAGCAGTCCGATCTCTGGCCTTGGGCCATTGTGAGGGCTGATCGATTTCCTGTGCGCATCTCGTGTTCGCCCAGTAACAGACTCGACGACTTGTAATCGGTCTTGTTCCCGATTGTTCCTGGAGGTAGTCTTCGGAACTCTTGGATTTGACCTGTCACTCGAACTGTCCTCTTCCGAGGATGCTTGTGTGTGTGTGCTTGTGCCATTTCCTTGGCGGTATTAACGAGATATTAAAGAGCGGAGTGAGCGCCTCGCCCAGCTATGTTTGGGGCTCTCACTCCCTTACCCGGT
>NW_026728937.1:325000-340000 GCF_030272615.1 Cryptomeria japonica
CCTTTTTTTTCACTATCTTTCAAAACGGAAATTTTAAAATCTCATTTTTTTTTGCCTTTTTCTGGAAATTAGTGAAGGCAGCGCATCAAAGGTGCGCACCTCGCTGCCCACCACGGTGCGCAACGCCGGTGGGCACCCGGGAGTGCTTCGAAGTGTGCTCCAAGGTGCTGCGTGCACGTTGTCGGAGCCCGGTTTGCCCCGGGTGCGCACCTCGCGTGCACCTTCGTCGGGGTGGGCACCTTGGCTGGGTTTGCCCCGGCTGCGCTCCGAAGCGGGGTTATTGGAGCGCCGCCTCTTTTTTTGTCGGAGCGTTTGGTGGGGTTTCTCGCATTGGCTCTTCCGAGGCCCGGTTGCCACCCTGGCGCGCACGAAGTCGGAAGTAGGGTTAATTGCCCGGGTGCGCACCTTTGCCAGGGTGGGCACCTTACCTGGGCTGCGCACCAGGGCGGGCTCAAGATGGCACGCGCGTTCCGTTTTTTTCACTATCTTTCAAAACGGAAATTTTAAAATCTCCTTTTTTTTTTGCCTTTTCTGGAAATTAGTGAAGGCAGCGCATCAAAGGTGCGCACCTCGCTGCCCACCTTGGTGTGCTCTGAGGTGCGCACCCGGGAGCGCTACGAAGTGTGCTCCAAGGTGCGGCGTGCACGTTGTCGGAGCCCGGTTTGCCCCGGGTGCGCACCTCGCCTGCACCTTGGCCGGGGTGGGCACCTTGGCTGGGTTTGCCCAGGGTGCGCTCCGAAGCGGGGTTACTGGAGCGCCCCCTCTTTTTTTGTCAGAGCGTTTGGTGGGGTTTCTCGCATTGGCTCTTCCCAGGCCCGGTTGTTGGGTGCGCTCCCACCCTGGCGCGCGCGAAGTTGGAAGTTGGGTTAATTGCCCGGGCGCGCACCTTCGCCAGGGTGGGCACCTTGGTGCGCACACCTTGGCTGGGCTGCGCACCAGGGCGGGCTCAAGATGGCACCAGCATTCCCTTTTTCTCACTATCTTTCAAAACGGAAATTTTAAAATCTCGTTTTTTTTTTGCCTTTTATGGAAATTAGTGAAGGCATCGCATCAAAGGTGCGCACCTCGCTGCCCACCTTGGTGTGCTCCGAGGTGCCCACCACGGTGCGCAACGCCGGTGCGAACCCGGGAGCGCCCCGATGTGTGCTCCAAGGTGCGGCGTGCACGAAGTCGGACCCCGGTTTGCCCCGGGTGCGCACCTCGCGTGCACCTTGGTGCGCACACCTTGGCTGGGTTGCGCGGCCTGGTGGGCACCATGGTGCGCACCAAGGAGCGCTCCGAAGTGTGCTCCAAGGTGCGGCGTGCACGAAGTCGGAGCCCGGTTTGCCCCGGGTACGCACCTCGCGTGCACCTTCGCCGGGGTGGGCACCTCGGCTGGGTTGCGCGCCCTGGTGCGCACCAAGGAGCGCTCCGAAGTGTGCTCCAAGGTGCGGCGTGCACGAAGTCGGAGCCCGGTTTGCCCCGGGTGCGCACCTTCGCCGCGGTGCGCACCATGGCGTGCACGAAGTCGGAGCCCGGTTTGCCCCGGGTGCGCACCTCGCGTGCACCTTCGGCGGGGTTGCGCGCCCTGGTGGGCACCATGGTGCGCACCAAGGAGCGCTCCGAAGTGTGCTCCAAGGTGCGGCGTGCACGAAGTCGGAGCCCGGTTTGCCCCGGGTGCGCACCTCGCGTGCACCTTCGGCGGGGTTGCGCGCCCTGGTGGGCACCATGGTGCGCACCAAGGAGCGCTCCGAAGTGTGCTCCAAGGTGCGGCGTGCACGAAGTCGGAGCCCGGTTTGCCCCGGGTGCGCACCTCGCGTGCACCTTCGCCGCGGTGGGCACCATGGCGTGCACGAAGTCGGAGCCCGGTTTGCCCCGGGTGCGCACCTCGCGTGCACCTTCGCCGGGGTGGGCACCTCGGCTGGGTTGCGCGCCCTGGTGCGCACCAAGGAGCGCTCCGAAGTGTGCTCCAAGGTGCGGCGTGCACGAAGTCGGAGCCCGGTTTGCCCCGGGTGCGCACCTCGCGTGCACCTTCGCCAGGGTGGGCACCTCGGTGCGCACACCTTCTCAATGTTTTCTTGCCTTTTCTGGAAATTGGTGAAGGCAGCGCATCAAAGGTGCGCACCTCGGTGTGCTCCGAGGTGCGAACCCGAGAGCGCTCCGAGGTGCCCACGAAGTCGAAAGTCGGGTTAATTGCATTGTTTTCCCCGGGTGCGCTCCGAGGTGCGCAACATCGGCGCGCACCAAGGAGGGCTCCGAAGTGTGCTCCAAGGTGCGCACGATGGCGTGCACCTCTGGTGCGCACGATTCGGAGCTCGGTTTGACCGGGGTGCGCACACCTTGGCTGGGTTGCGCACCTTTTGTGCGCTCCAAGGTGCGCACGAAGTCGGAGCTCGGTTTGCCCCGGGTGCGCACCTTCGCCAGGGTGCGCACCTTGATGCGCACGCCTTGGCTGGGCTGCGCACCTTGGTGGGCGCCATGGTGCGCACCTTTCGTGCGCTCCAAGGTGCGCACGAAGTCGGAGCTCGGTTTGCCCCGGGTGCGCACCTTGGTGGGCGCCATGGTGCACTCCGAGGTGCCCAAGATTGGTGCGCACCAAGGAGCGCTCCGAAGTGCGCTCCAAGGTGCGCGCGAAGTCGAAAGTTGGGTTAATTGTCCGGTTTGCCTCGGGTGCGCACCTTGCGTGCACCTTCGCCAGGGTGGGCTGGGCTGCGCACACCTTGGCACCCGCGTTTCCTTCATTTTAAATTTTTTTTTTTTACAATCTCTCAAGTGGGAAATTCTATAATCTCAACTTTTTTTGCCTTTTCAGGAAACTTTTGAATGGAGCGCATCATTGGTGCACTCCGAAGTGTGCTCCAAAGCTCTCTCCAGCTGCGTGCACCTGCCCCGGCCGCGCACCCGGCCCCGCCCAGCTTCGCTCACCTGTCCCGGGCGTCTGGTGCGGAACCTTAGAGTAAGAAACATCACCGTGCACCTTGGCCAACGTGCGCGACTCGACCGAGCGCGCACTGGCCGAGGTGCACACCGATTTCACCTGGGTGCGCGCGCAGCACCTCGGGCGCACCGGGGTGCGCGCACAACGCCCGGGTTGCACCGTGGCCTGTGTGCTCGGGGCGCCTCGGGTGCGCGCTCGGTGTCGCCCCCGCGCGCGCGGTAGTGCGGGCAGCGCACCCCGGCCCGGCCCGGCCCCGACGAGAACGCAAACGGGCAAAAGGTTTATTCAAATAGCATTGCGACGCCCGGCGAAAAACTAAAAAAGGGTGCAACACCGGGACTTCCCGGGAGGTCACCCATCCCAGTACTACTCCGGCCCAAGCGCGCTTAACTGCGGAGTTCTGATGGGATCCGGTGCACTAACGCTGGTATGATCGCACCCGTTATGAGCTTGTCGCAGTGTGTACTTAGCAAACCGCGACCCACGTGCGAATCCACCCCGGCCACCCACCCCCGTCGAGGTGCACACCCTCCCTCGCGAAGTGCGCCCCGTTCGCCAAGTGTGAGCCCTGCCCGGGTGCGCGCACCTTGCTAGGGCGTCGGGTGTGCACCCGGCCCGGCCTACGTGCGTGCACCTGGAGGGGGCGTCGTGTGCGTGCAGTGTCCCGTCTGCAACGCGGTGCCCACACACCACCTCGGGCGCAACGACCTGCGCTCACATGTGGGCCGAGTGCACCTTGGTGCATGTTCGGGGCGCCTCGGGTGCACGCTCGATCTTGCCCCGGTGCACCAAGGCGCTCGGTTTGCCCCGGGTGCGCACTTGGTGCAAGGTGGGCACCCAAAATAGGGATCAAGCACCAAAACACAAGTTTCGGGATGCAAAATGGGACCCAAGGACCACAAATGCGTTCCAAGACCCATGATGGGTCCACGAGAACAAAAATGTGTTCCGAGACTTAATAAACAAATATTGGGTTTTAGGAGAAGAAACATGCTCTGATGCCCAAAACGAGAATCGACCCCGAAAAGGCCACAGGCCAAAAGTGGGATGCGAGACAAAAAAAAATGGGACCCGAGGACCAAAATTGGGTTCCCAGGTCGAAGACAGGGCAACCGGACAAGAAACGACCTCTAAGGCTCGAAATGAGTCCCGACGACTAAAACTTGACAAGAAGCACCCATCAGGCACCCAACTCGACACCCATGGGATGCCGACCCACCCGGGCTTCCACCTAGCACACCTTGGCACCCACCCACCCTCGCACCCAACCTCGCACCCAACTTAGCACCTTTGAACCCACATTGGCACTCACCCTGACCCTGGCACCTTGGAACCCACATTGGCACTCACCTTGACCCTGGCACCCACCTTTGCACTCACCTTGGGACCCACCCTGGCTCCCACCTCGGCACCCACCCAGACACCCACCTTGGTTCCTTGGCACCCACCTTGGATCCTTGGCACCCACCCCGACACCCACCTTGGCACGCAACTTGGCTACTTGCCACCCACCTTGGCTCCTTGACGCCCACCCCGACAACCACCCCGTGACCTACCCTGGCTAGGGTTGGTGCACACCCACCCTGGTGCCCACCTTGGCACCCACCCTATGACCCACCTTGGCACGCACCTTAGTACCCACCCCGTTACCCACCCTAGGACCCACCCCGTGACCCACCTTGGCCAGGGTGGGTGCACCCACCCTGGTGCCCACCTTGGCACCCACCCATCCTAGCACCCAGCCTGTGACCGGGCTTGGAACCCAACCTTGCACCCGCACCCGTCTTGGCCAGTGTGGGTGCGCACCCATCCTGGCACCCACGTTGTGACACACCCTTTAACCCACGCACCCTAGCACCCACGTTGGCACCCACCTTGGAACCCAACCTAGCAACTTGGCACCCACCCCGTGACCCACCTTGGCATCCACCATAGCAGTCGCCGACTTGGCACCCACCTCGGCACCCACCTTGACACTTGTGGACCCACCTTGCCACTCACCCTAGCATCGACCCATCCTAGCACCCACCCTGGCACCTTTGCACCCTAGCACTCACCCATCCTAGCACCTAACCTGTGACCCACCTTGACACTCACCCTCGCACCCACCTTGGAACCCAACCTAGCACCCACCCACCCTGACACCAACCCTAGCACCTACCCACCCTTGCACCCACCCTGTGACCCATCTTGGCACCCACCCATCCTACCACTCAACCTATCACCCACCTTCTCACCCACCTTGGCATCCACCTTAGCACCCACCCACACTGGCACCTTGGCACCCACCTCGGGCAAGGTGGGTGCACACCCACCCTGGCACCCAATTTAGAACCCACCGAGCATGTTACCCACCTTGGCACCCACATTGCAGCCCACCCTAGTACCCACCCTATGACCCACATTGGCATCCACACCCTAGCACCCAGGCACCTCGACACCCGCCTTGACACCCACCCTAGCACTGAACCTGTGACCCACCTTGGAACTCACCCTAGAACCCACCCACCCTGTGAACCACCTTGGCATCCACCTTAGCACCCACCCACCTTGGCACCCACTCTAGCACTCACCCATCCTAACACCCAACTTGTTACCCACCTTGGCACCCGCCCTCGCGTCCACCTTGAAACCCACCCTAGCACCCACCCACGCAGGAGCCCACCTTGGCACCCAACCTAACACCCACGCATCCTGGCACCCAACTTGTGACCCACCTTGGAACCCACCCTAGTACCCACCTTTGAACCCACTATATCACCAACCCACCTTGGCACCCACCCTATGACCCTCTTTGGAATCCACCCTAGCACGCACCCACCCTGGCACCCACCATGGAGCGCACCCTAGCACCCACCCACCTCGGCACGCACCTCAACACCCACCTTGGTGTGCGCACTGCGCCAACCTCTCAAAGACCCTATGTGGTGCGCTCCAAAGTGTACACCTTTGGTGCGCTCCAAGGTGCGCACCTTTGGTGCACACCGAGGTGCACACCAAAGTGTGCACCGAGGTGAGCACCAAAGTGCACTCCAGGGTGCACACCAAGGCGTGCACCTTTGGTGCGGTCAATGCAAACGAATTCGGAAGTTGGGGTCGATGTCCTAATCGCTGCTGCAGACTACACGTATGAGAATCGGACAAATAGCTTTATATAGGGGAGGTGTTGCGTTTGATGGGTCGACTCCCCTGGTTGTGTGCACTGCACCAACTTCAAAGACCCTGTCTTGTTTAAGAAGTCAAAAGTTGGGGTGGATGTCCTAATCATTGCTGCAGTCTACGCATGTATGAGAATCAGACAAATAGCTTATATAGGGGAGGTGTTGCATTCGGTGGGTTGACTCCCCTGGTTGTGCGCACTGCGCCAACCTCAAAGACCCCGCATAGCAGAAGAAGTCGGAAGTCGGATTTTGGTGAGCACCAAGGCGTGCACCTTTGGTGCGGTCAACGCAGACGAATTCAGAAGTTGGGGTGGATGTCCTAATCGTTGTTGCAGGCTACACATGTATGAGAATCAGACAAATAGCTTATATAGGGGAGGTGTTGGGTTTGATGGGTCAACTCCCTTGGTTGTGCGCATTACGCCAACCTCAAAGACCTTGTTTTCGTTAAGAAGTCAAAAGTTGGGGTCAATGTCCTAATGGCTCCTGCAGGCTACACATGTATGAGAATCGGACAAATAGCTTATATAGGGGAGGTGTTGGGTTTGATGGGTCGACTCCCCTGGTTGTGCGCATTACGTCAACCTCAAAGACCTTGTTTTCGTTAAGAAGTCAAAAGTTGGGGTCGATGTCCTAATTGCTCCTGTAGACTACACATGTATGAGAATCAGACAAATAGCTTATATAGGGGAGGTGTTGGGTTTGATGGGTTGACTCCCCTAGTTGTTCGCATTACACCAACCTCAAAGACCTTGTTTTCGTTTAGAAGCCGAAAGTTGGGGTCGATGTCCTAATTGCTCCTGCAGGCTACGCATGTATGAGAATCAGACAAATAGCTTATATAGGGGAGGTGTTGGGTTTGATGGGTCGACTCCCCTGGTTGTGCGCATTGCGCCAACCTCAAAGACCCTGCATTGCGGATGAAGTCGAAAGTCAGAGTTTGGTGTGCTACAAGGTGTGGTCGAAGGTGCTCACCTAGGTGTGCACCTTTGGAGCACAGGAAAAGTGCCCTCCAAAAGTGCGCACCTTTGGAGTGCACAAAAGTGCCCTCCAAAAGTGCGCACCTTTGGAGCGCAGAAAAGTGCCCTCCAAAAAGTGCCCTCCAAAAGTGCGCACCTTTGGAGCGCAGAAAAGTGCCCTCCAAAAAGTGCCCTCCAAAAGTGCGCACCTTTGGAGCGCAGAAAAGTGCCCTCCAAAAAGTGCCCTCCAAAAGTGCGCACCTTTGGAGCGCAGAAAAGTGCCCTCCAAAAGTGCGCACCTTTGGAGCGCAGAAAAGTGCCCTCCAAAAAGTGCCCTCCAAAAGTGCGCACCTTTGGAGCGCAGAAAAGTGCCCTCCAAAAAGTGCCCTCCAAAAGTGCGCACCTTTGGAGCGCAGAAAAGTGCCCTCCAAAAAGTGCCCTCCAAAAGTGCGCACCTTTGGAGCGCAGAAAAGTGCCCTCCAAAAAGTGCCCTCCAAAAGTGCGCACCTTTGGAGCGCAGAAAAGTGCCCTCCAAAAAGTGCCCTCCAAAAGTGCGCACCTTTGGAGCGCAGAAAAGTGCCCTCCAAAAGTGCGCACCTTTGGAGCGCACAAAAGTGCCCTCCAAAAGTGCGCACTTTTGGTGCGCACCAAGGCGCTGGTTCGGTCGTTGCAGGCGAGTTCGGAAGTTGGGGTCGATGTCCTGAGCGGAGGTGCAAACTACACAGGTGTCGGAATCGGACAAATAGCTTATATAGGGGAGGTGTATGCTTCGATGGGTCGACTCCCCAGGTTGAGCGCACCGCGCCAACCTCAAAGACCCTACGGTATGGATGAAGTCGGAAGTTGGGTCCGATGACCAATTCGATTAGTAGGTATGCTCATGAGGTCGGAATTTGGGTCCGATGACCTGCCATGTGCAGGAAGGCGAATGTTGACACTGTGCGTTGCAAGGTGCACACCAAGGCGCTGGTGCGGTCTTTTTAGTCGAGTTCGGAAGTTGGGGTCGATGTCCTGATCGGAGGTGCAAGCTACACAGGTGTGGGAATCGGACAAATAGCTTATATAGGGGAGGTGTATGCTTCGTTGGGTCGACTCCCCGGGTTGAGCGCACCGCGCCAACCTCAAAGACCCTACGGTATGGATGAAGTCGGAAGTTGGGTCCGATGACCGATTCGATATGTAGGCATACTCGCGAGGTCGGAATTTGGGTCCGATGACCTGCCACGTGCAGGAAGGCGAATGTTGGCACTGTGCGTTGCAAGGTGCGCACCAAGGCGCTGGTTCGGTCGTTGGAGGCGAGTTCGGAAGTTGGGGTCGATGTCTTGATCGGAGGTGCAAACTACACAGGTGTGGGAATCGGACAAATAGCTTATATAGGGGAGGTGTATGCTTCGTTGGGTCGACTCCCCGGGTTGAGCGCACCGCGCCAACCTCAAAGACCCTACGGTATGGATGAAGTCGGAAGTTGGGTCCGATGACCGATTCGATATGTAGGCATACTCGCGAGGTCGGAATTTGGGTCCGATGACCTGCCATGTGCAGGAAGGCGAATGTTGGGACTGTGCGTCGCAAGGTGCGCACCAAGGCGCTGGTGCCGTCGTTGCAGTCGAGTTCGGAAGTTGGGGTCGATGTCCTGGTCAGAGGTGCAAACTACACAGGTGTGGGAATCGGACAAATAGCTTATATAGGGGAGGTGTATGCTTCGATGGGTCGACTCCCTGGGTTGAGCGCACCGCGCCAACCTCAAAGACCCTACAGTATGGATGAAGTCGGAAGTTGGGTCCGATGACCGATTCGATACGTAGGCATATTGGCGAGGTCTGAATTTGTGTCCGATGACCTGCCATGCGCAGGAAGGCGGAATTTGGGTCCGATGACCGAGTTGATGGCGTGCCATGCGCAGAAAGGCGGAATTTGGGTCCGATGACCGAGTTGATGTTGATGGCCCGCCATGCACAGGAAGGCGGAATTTGGGTCCGATGACCGATTTGAAGGCGTGCCATACGCAAAAAGGCGGAGTTTGGGTCCGATGACCGAGTTGATATTGATGGCCCGCCATGCGCAGGAAGGCGGAATTTGGGTCCGATGACCTGACATACGCATGGAGTCCGACTCGGGGGCCGATGTTCGATTCGATGACTTGCATTGTGGGTAAAGTCGGAAGTTGTGGTCTTTGACCCGATTCGATGACCAGACTTCGGCTGCTTGAGAATCGGACAAATAACTTATATAGGGGAGGTAGTGTTCTCGAGCATCCTCCCCCCGTGCCCGTTTATGTCGATTGATGCTGGTGCTCGACTGGTTGGAGCGCTCGGATGCAAAAATCTTGCACCAGGATTTATCGATTGTGATGGACACGGCAAGTCTCCTGATTGCTATGCAGGAGCTCATCGTGAATCTCTATGCGGCCTTGGTATGGACTCGACCTGCGGAATGGTTCGGCAATGGTAGTCGCTCCAACACGTCCTTGCAATGGCCACAGAGGTGATTCGACTAGAGCTCCAGTCTAGCTTTTGGGTTGCTTGGCGGACTGGTATAGCCGCGATCGAGTTCCGGCCATGAACGTTTTAGATAGCTCTTGGGCTTTCTGGGACGGAAGTCGGAAGTTTGGGCTGTTGTCCGATTTGATGACCATTCTTCGGATGTGTGAGAATCGGACAAATAACTTATATAGGGGACTGTGTTGTCTCACGCAGCCCCCTCCGTGCCCCTCTATCTCGACCGATGTTGGTGCTTGAAAGGGTTGGGATCGCTCGGATTTATAAACGTGCACCACCATTTGTCGAGTGTGAGGGACGCGGCAGGTCTCCTAAATGCTATGCGGGCGCTCTCTGAGAATCTCTATCCGGCCTCGACACAGACTAGTCTTGCTGAATGGTTTGGCACTGGTAGTCGATCCAACACGTCGTTGTTGTGGCCGCCTAGGCGATTCGATTCGAGCCCCCGTCTAGCTTTTGGGTTGCTTGGCGGATTTTGCCCTATCCGCAAGTGAGCTCGGTCCCTAAACGTTCGAGAAACCCGATTGCTATGCGCCGACTCTCTTTCTTGCGAGCCTCCATCTAGCTTTTGGGTCTCTACGGAACGGAAGTCGGAATCTGGGACCGTTGTTTGATTCGACGAGGCAGACTACGGTTGTGCGAGAATCGGACAAATAACTTATATAGGGGAGGTGTTGACTGGAGCATTCTCCCCCGTGCCCCTCTAACTCGACCAATGCTGGCGCTCGAACGGTGGTAGCGCTCGGATTTTCATTGAGCGCCAGCATTGGTCGATTTAGAGGGGCATGCGAGATTCCCGAATGCTATGCGAGGGCTCTAACGGAAATGTCTATTGGTTTCGGTATGGATGCAATTGCGAGTGGTTCGGCAAAGGTAGTCGTTCCGATGCGTCCATGTCGTGGCCAAATCGATAATTCGATTTGAGCCCTCGTATAGCATTTGGGTCTCTCGATGTGATTCCGCATTCCAGTCCCTTTGGGCACTGCTTGAGCCGCATCCCAGGGGGTTCCCTTCCCAATAATCTGCCTCGCAACCCGATTGCTATGCGGTGAGGCTCCTCGGCCGCCTCGGAACTATCTGTGTATCAGACGCATCGCGGGATAAGGGGTTGGCAACGGTAGTCGCCCCAAGCGCGTCCGATGCTTGGACCATTCCGAGGCGGCCCTGAAGCCTCTTCCGTCTAGCCGTTGGGTCCTTCTCGCCGCATCCCTCGCCTCGCACCCCGATTGCTATGCGGTGAGGCTCCTCGGCCGCCTCGGAACTATCTGTGTATCGGACGCGTCGCGGGATAAGGGGTTGTCACTGGTAGTCGCCCCAAGCGCGTCCGATGCTTGGACCATTCCGAGGCGGCCCTGAAGCCTCTTCCGTCTAGCCGTTGGGTCCTTCTCGCCGCATCCCTCGCCTCGCACCCCGATTGCTATGCGGTGAGGCTCCTCGGCCGCCTCGGAACTATCTGTGTATCGGACGCGTCGCGGGATAAGGGGTTGTCATTGGTAGTCGCCCCAAGCGCGTCCGATGCTTGGACCATTCCGAGGCGGCCCTGAAGCCTCTTCCGTCTAGCCGTTGGGTCCTTCTCGCCGCATCCCTCGCCTCGCACCCCGATTGCTATGCGGTGAGGCTCCTCGGCCGCCTCGGAACTATCTGTGTATCGGACGCGTCGCGGGATAAGGGGTTGTCACTGGTAGTCGCCCCAAGCGCGTCCGATGCTTGGACCATTCCGAGGCGGCCCTGAAGCCTCTTCCGTCTAGCCGTTGGGTCCTTCTCGCCGCATCCCTCGCCTCGCACCCCGATTGCTATGCGGTGAGGCTCCTCGGCCGCCTCGGAACTATCTGTGTATCGGACGCGTCGCGGGATAAGGGGTTGTCACTGGTAGTCGCCCCAAGCGCGTTCGATGCTTGGACCATTCCGAGGCGGCCCTGAAGCCTCTTCCGTCTAGCCGTTGGGTCCTTCTCGCCGCATCCCTCGCCTCGCACCCCGATTGCTATGCGGTGAGGCTCCTCGGCCGCCTTGGAACTATCTGTGTATCGGACGCGTCGCGGGATAAGGGGTTGTCACTGGTAGTCGCCCCAAGCGCGTCCGATGCTTAGACCATTCCGAGGCGGACCCGAAGCCTCTTCCGTCTAGCCGTTGGGTCCTTCTCGCCGCATCCTTCGCCTCGCACCCCGATTGCTATGCGGTGAGGCTCCTCGGCCGCCTCGGAACTATCTGTGTATCGGACGCGTCGCGGGATAAGGGGTTGTCACTGGTAGTCGCCCCAAGCGCGTCCGATGCTTGGACCATTCCGAGGCGGACCCGAAGCCTCTTCCGTCTAGCCGTTGGGTCCTTCTCGCCGCATCCCTCGCCTCGCACCCCGATTGCTATGCGGTGAGGCTCCTCGGCCGCCTTGGAACTATCTGTGTATCGGACGCGTCGCGGGATAAGGGGTTGTCACTGGTAGTCGCCCCAAGCGCGTCCGATGCTTGGACCATTCCGAGGCGGACCCGAAGCCTCTTCCGTCTAGCCGTTGGGTCCTTCTCGCCGCATCCCTCGCCTCGCACCCCGATTGCTATGCGGTGAGGCTCCTCGGCCGCCTTGGAACTATCTGTGTATCGGACGCGTCGCGGGATAAGGGGTTGTCACTGGTAGTCGCCCCAAGCGCGTCCGATGCTTGGACCATTCCGAGGCGGACCCGAAGCCTCTTCCGTCTAGCCGTTGGGTCCTTCTCGCCGCATCCCTCGCCTCGCACCCCGATTGCTATGCGGTGAGGCTCCTCGGCCGCCTTGGAACTATCTGTGTATCGGACGCGTCGCGGGATAAGGGGTTGTCACTGGTAGTCGCCCCAAGCGCGTCCGATGCTTGGACCATTCCGAGGCGGCCCCGAAGCCTCTTCCGTGTAGCCGTTGGGTCCTTCTCGCCGCATCCCTCGCCTCGCACCCCGATTGCTATGCGGTGAGGCTCCTCGGCCGCCTTGGAACTATCTGTGTATCGGACGCGTCGCGGGATAAGGGGTTGTCACTGGTAGTCGCCCCAAGCGCGTCCGATGCTTGGACCATTCCGAGGCGGCCCCGAAGCCTCTTCCGTGTAGCCGTTGGGTCCTTCTCGCCGCATCCCTCGCCTCGCACCCCGATTGCTATGCGGTGAGGCTCCTCGGCCGCCTTGGAACTATCTGTGTATCGGACGCGTCGCGGGATAAGGGGTTGTCACTGGTAGTCGCCCCAAGCGCGTCCGATGCTTGGACCATTCCGAGGCGGACCTGAAGCCTCTTCCCTCTAGCCGTTGGGGCTTTCTCGCCGCATCCCTCGCCTCGCACCCTGATTGCTATGCTGTGAGGCTCCTCGGCCGCCTTGGAACTATCTGTGTATCGGACGCATCGCGGGATAAGGGGTTGGCAGTGGTAGTCGCCCCAAGCGCATCCGATGCTTGGACCATTCCGAGGCGGCCCTGCAGCCTCTTCCGTCTAGCCGTTGGGGCCATCTCGCCGCATCCCCCACCTCGCACCACGATTGCTATGCGGTGAGGCTCCTTGGCCGCCTCGGAACTATCTGTGTATCGGACGCATCGCGGGATAAGGGGTTGTCACTGGTAGTCGCCCCAAGCGCGTCCGATGCTTGGACTATTCCGAGGCGGCCCTGCAGCCTCTTCCGTCTAGCCGTTGGGGCCATCTCGCTGCATCCCCCACCTCCTCGGCCGCCTCGGAACTATCTGTGTATCGGACGCATCGCGGGATAAGGGGTTGGCAGTGGTAGTCGCCCCAAGCGCGTCCGATGCTTGGACTATTCCGAGGCAGCCCTGCAGCCTCTTCCGTCTAGCCTTTGGGGCCATCTCGCCGCATCCCTCGCCTCGCACCCCGATTGCTATGCGGTGAGGCTCCTCGGCCGCCTGGGAACTATCTTCGTATCGGACGCATCGCGGGATAAGGGGTTGTCACTGGTAGTCGCCCCAAGCGCGTCCGATGCTTGGACTATTCCGAGGCGGCCCTGTGGCCTCTTCCGTCTAGCCGTTGGGGCCATCTCGCCGCATCCCCCACCTCGCACCCCGATTGCTATGCGGTGAGGCTCTTCGGCCGCCTTGGAACTATCTTCGTATCGGACGCATTGCGGGATAAGGGGTTGTCACTGGTAGTGGCCCCAAGCGCGTCCGATGCTTGGACTATTCCGAGGCGGCCCTGCAGCCTCTTCCGTCTAGCCGTTGGGGCCATCTCGCCGCATCCCCCACCTCGCACCCCGATTGCTATGCGGTGAGGCTCCTCGGCCGCCTTGGAACTATCTTCGTATCGGACGCATCGCGGGATAAGGGGTTGTCACTGGTAGTCGCCCCAAGCGCGTCCGATGCTTGGACTATTCCGACGCGGCCCTGTGGCCTCTTCCGTCTAGCCGTTGGGGCCATCTCGCCGCATCCCCCACCTCGCACCCCGATTGCTATGCGGTGAGGCTCCTCGGCCGCCTTGGAACCATCTTCGTATCGGACGCATCGCGGGATAGGGGGCTGTCACTGGTAGTCGCCCCAAGCGTGTCCGATGCTTGGACCATTCCTAGGCGGCCCTGAAGCCTCTTCCGTCTAGCCGTTGGGGCCTTCCCGCCCCATCCCTCGCCTCGCACCCCCGATTGCTATGCGGTGAGGCTCCTCGGCCGCCTTGGAACCATCTGTGTATCGGACGCATCGCGGGATAAGGGGTTGGCACTGGCAGTCGCCCCAAGCGCGTCCGATGCTTGGACCATTCCGAGGTGGCCCTGAAGCCTCTTCCGTCTAGCCGTTGGGGCCTTCCCGCCCCATCCCTCGCCTCGCACCCCGATTGATATGCGGTGAGGCTCCTCGGCCGCCTTGGAACTATCTGTGTATCGGACGCATCGCGGGATAAGGGGTTGGCACTGGTAGTCGTCCCAATCGCATCCGATGCTTGGACCATTCCGAGGCGGCCCTGCAGCCTCTTCCGTTTAGCCGTCGGGGCCTTCCCGCCGCATCCCTCGCCTCGCATCCCGATTCCTATGCGGTGAGTCTTCTCGGCCGCCGCGGAACTATACCTGTTATTGCTACTGCATCCTTCGGCTGGTAACCTCCTCTGCCGCCTTGGAACGTTCTCTTTGTCGGACGCGTCGCGGGATAAGGGGTTGGCACTGGTAGTCGCCCCAAGCGCGCCCGATGCATAGACCGCTCCGAGTCGACCTTGCTTTCAGCCTCTCACATGCATAGACCTCTCTGAGTCGACCCTGCAGCCTCTCACGTTTAGCCTTTGGAATCTCGCCTCACAACATGATTGCTATCCTTGATGCATCCCTTGCCTCGAGCCCTGATTGCTTTCTTGGCTGCATCCCTCCTCTCCTCACAGCCCGGTTGTCATCACTGCTTCATCCGTCGCTTCATGCATTCTGGCTGCTGGGCCCTTCCCACCGCACACCTCGATTGCTATCTCTTCTGCATCACACACCCCGATTGCTATCTCTGCTACATCCCTCGGCTCTCACTTCTGCATCCTTCGCCTCACACCT
>NW_026728937.1:350000-382500 GCF_030272615.1 Cryptomeria japonica
AAGGGCTCAAGATGGCACCCGCGTTCCGTTTTTTTCACTATCTTTCAGAACGGAAATTTTAAAATCTCGTTTTTTTTTGCCTTTTCTGGAAATTAGTGAAGGCAGCGCATCAAAGGTGCGCAACGCTGGTGCGAACCTGGGAGCGCTCCGATGTGTGCTCCAAGGTGCGGCGTGCACGAAGTCGGACCCCGGTTTGCCCCGGGTGCGCACCTCGCGTGCACCTTGGTGCGCACACCTTGGCTGGGTTGCGCGCCCTGGTGGGCACCATGGTGCGCACCAAGGAGCGCTCCGAAGTGTGCTCCAAGGTGCGGCGTGCACGAAGTCGGAGCCCGGTTTGCCCCGGGTGCGCACCTCGCGTGCACCTTCGCCGCGGTGGGCACCATGGCGTGCACGAAGTCGGAGCCCGGTTTGCCCCGGGTGCGCACCTCGCGTGCACCTTCGCCGGGGTGGGCACCTTGGTGTGCAGACCTTGGCTGGGTTGCGCGCCCTGGTGGGCACCATGGTGCGCACCAAGGAGCGCTCCGAAGTGTGCTCCAAGGTGCGGCCTGCACGAAGTCGGAGCCCGGTTTGCCCCGGGTGTGCACCTCGGGTGGGCACCTTGGTGCGCATGCCTTGCCTGGGCTGCGCACCAGGGCGGGCTCAAGATGGCACCCGCGTTCCTTTTTTTTCACTATCTTTCAAAACGGAAATTTTAAAATCTCATTTTTTTTTGCCTTTTTCTGGAAATTAGTGAAGGCAGCGCATCAAAGGTGCGCACCTCGCTGCCCACCACGGTGCGCAACGCCGGTGGGCACCCGGGAGTGCTTCGAAGTGTGCTCCAAGGTGCTGCGTGCACGTTGTCGGAGCCCGGTTTGCCCCGGGTGCGCACCTCGCGTGCACCTTCGTCGGGGTGGGCACCTTGGCTGGGTTTGCCCCGGCTGCGCTCCGAAGCGGGGTTATTGGAGCGCCGCCTCTTTTTTTGTCGGAGCGTTTGGTGGGGTTTCTCGCATTGGCTCTTCCGAGGCCCGGTTGCCACCCTGGCGCGCACGAAGTCGGAAGTAGGGTTAATTGCCCGGGTGCGCACCTTTGCCAGGGTGGGCACCTTACCTGGGCTGCGCACCAGGGCGGGCTCAAGATGGCACGCGCGTTCCGTTTTTTTCACTATCTTTCAAAACGGAAATTTTAAAATCTCCTTTTTTTTTTGCCTTTTCTGGAAATTAGTGAAGGCAGCGCATCAAAGGTGCGCACCTCGCTGCCCACCTTGGTGTGCTCTGAGGTGCGCACCCGGGAGCGCTACGAAGTGTGCTCCAAGGTGCGGCGTGCACGTTGTCGGAGCCCGGTTTGCCCCGGGTGCGCACCTCGCCTGCACCTTGGCCGGGGTGGGCACCTTGGCTGGGTTTGCCCAGGGTGCGCTCCGAAGCGGGGTTACTGGAGCGCCCCCTCTTTTTTTGTCAGAGCGTTTGGTGGGGTTTCTCGCATTGGCTCTTCCCAGGCCCGGTTGTTGGGTGCGCTCCCACCCTGGCGCGCGCGAAGTTGGAAGTTGGGTTAATTGCCCGGGCGCGCACCTTCGCCAGGGTGGGCACCTTGGTGCGCACACCTTGGCTGGGCTGCGCACCAGGGCGGGCTCAAGATGGCACCAGCATTCCCTTTTTCTCACTATCTTTCAAAACGGAAATTTTAAAATCTCGTTTTTTTTTTGCCTTTTATGGAAATTAGTGAAGGCATCGCATCAAAGGTGCGCACCTCGCTGCCCACCTTGGTGTGCTCCGAGGTGCCCACCACGGTGCGCAACGCCGGTGCGAACCCGGGAGCGCCCCGATGTGTGCTCCAAGGTGCGGCGTGCACGAAGTCGGACCCCGGTTTGCCCCGGGTGCGCACCTCACGTGCACCTTGGTGCGCACACCTTGGCTGGGTTGCGCGGCCTGGTGGGCACCATGGTGCGCACCAAGGAGCGCTCCGAAGTGTGCTCCAAGGTGCGGCGTGCACGAAGTCGGAGCCCGGTTTGCCCCGGGTACGCACCTCGCGTGCACCTTCGCCGGGGTGGGCACCTCGGCTGGGTTGCGCGCCCTGGTGCGCACCAAGGAGCGCTCCGAAGTGTGCTCCAAGGTGCGGCGTGCACGAAGTCGGAGCCCGGTTTGCCCCGGGTGCGCACCTTCGCCGCGGTGCGCACCATGGCGTGCACGAAGTCGGAGCCCGGTTTGCCCCGGGTGCGCACCTCGCGTGCACCTTCGGCGGGGTTGCGCGCCCTGGTGGGCACCATGGTGCGCACCAAGGAGCGCTCCGAAGTGTGCTCCAAGGTGCGGCGTGCACGAAGTCGGAGCCCGGTTTGCCCCGGGTGCGCACCTCGCGTGCACCTTCGGCGGGGTTGCGCGCCCTGGTGGGCACCATGGTGCGCACCAAGGAGCGCTCCGAAGTGTGCTCCAAGGTGCGGCGTGCACGAAGTCGGAGCCCGGTTTGCCCCGGGTGCGCACCTCGCGTGCACCTTCGCCGCGGTGGGCACCATGGCGTGCACGAAGTCGGAGCCCGGTTTGCCCCGGGTGCGCACCTCGCGTGCACCTTCGCCGGGGTGGGCACCTCGGCTGGGTTGCGCGCCCTGGTGCGCACCAAGGAGCGCTCCGAAGTGTGCTCCAAGGTGCGGCGTGCACGAAGTCGGAGCCCGGTTTGCCCCGGGTGCGCACCTCGCGTGCACCTTCGCCAGGGTGGGCACCTCGGTGCGCACACCTTCTCAATGTTTTCTTGCCTTTTCTGGAAATTGGTGAAGGCAGCGCATCAAAGGTGCGCACCTCGGTGTGCTCCGAGGTGCGAACCCGAGAGCGCTCCGAGGTGCCCACGAAGTCGAAAGTCGGGTTAATTGCATTGTTTTCCCCGGGTGCGCTCCGAGGTGCGCAACATCGGCGCGCACCAAGGAGGGCTCCGAAGTGTGCTCCAAGGTGCGCACGATGGCGTGCACCTCTGGTGCGCACGATTCGGAGCTCGGTTTGACCGGGGTGCGCACACCTTGGCTGGGTTGCGCACCTTTTGTGCGCTCCAAGGTGCGCACGAAGTCGGAGCTCGGTTTGCCCCGGGTGCGCACCTTCGCCAGGGTGCGCACCTTGATGCGCACGCCTTGGCTGGGCTGCGCACCTTGGTGGGCGCCATGGTGCGCACCTTTCGTGCGCTCCAAGGTGCGCACGAAGTCGGAGCTCGGTTTGCCCCGGGTGCGCACCTTGGTGGGCGCCATGGTGCACTCCGAGGTGCCCAAGATTGGTGCGCACCAAGGAGCGCTCCGAAGTGCGCTCCAAGGTGCGCGCGAAGTCGAAAGTTGGGTTAATTGTCCGGTTTGCCTCGGGTGCGCACCTTGCGTGCACCTTCGCCAGGGTGGGCTGGGCTGCGCACACCTTGGCACCCGCGTTTCCTTCATTTTAAATTTTTTTTTTTTACAATCTCTCAAGTGGGAAATTCTATAATCTCAACTTTTTTTGCCTTTTCAGGAAACTTTTGAATGGAGCGCATCATTGGTGCGCTCCGAAGTGTGCTCCAAAGCTCTCTCCAGCTGCGTGCACCTGCCCCGGCCGCGCACCCGGCCCCGCCCAGCTTCGCTCACCTGTCCCGGGCGTCTGGTGCGGAACCTTAGAGTAAGAAACATCACCGTGCACCTTGGCCAACGTGCGCGACTCGACCGAGCGCGCACTGGCCGAGGTGCACACCGATTTCACCTGGGTGCGCGCGCAGCACCTCGGGCGCACCGGGGTGCGCGCACAACGCCCGGGTTGCACCGTGGCCTGTGTGCTCGGGGCGCCTCGGGTGCGCGCTCGGTGTCGCCCCCGCGCGCGCGGTAGTGCGGGCAGCGCACCCCGGCCCGGCCCGGCCCCGACGAGAACGCAAACGGGCAAAAGGTTTATTCAAATAGCATTGCGACGCCCGGCGAAAAACTAAAAAAGGGTGCAACACCGGGACTTCCCGGGAGGTCACCCATCCCAGTACTACTCCGGCCCAAGCGCGCTTAACTGCGGAGTTCTGATGGGATCCGGTGCACTAACGCTGGTATGATCGCACCCGTTATGAGCTTGTCGCAGTGTGTACTTAGCAAACCGCGACCCACGTGCGAATCCACCCCGGCCACCCACCCCCGTCGAGGTGCACACCCTCCCTCGCGAAGTGCGCCCCGTTCGCCAAGTGTGAGCCCTGCCCGGGTGCGCGCACCTTGCTAGGGCGTCGGGTGTGCACCCGGCCCGGCCTACGTGCGTGCACCTGGAGGGGGCGTCGTGTGCGTGCAGTGTCCCGTCTGCAACGCGGTGCCCACACACCACCTCGGGCGCAACGACCTGCGCTCACATGTGGGCCGAGTGCACCTTGGTGCATGTTCGGGGCGCCTCGGGTGCACGCTCGATCTTGCCCCGGTGCACCAAGGCGCTCGGTTTGCCCCGGGTGCGCACTTGGTGCAAGGTGGGCACCCAAAATAGGGATCAAGCACCAAAACACAAGTTTCGGGATGCAAAATGGGACCCAAGGACCACAAATGCGTTCCAAGACCCATGATGGGTCCACGAGAACAAAAATGTGTTCCGAGACTTAATAAACAAATATTGGGTTTTAGGAGAAGAAACATGCTCTGATGCCCAAAACGAGAATCGACCCCGAAAAGGCCACAGGCCAAAAGTGGGATGCGAGACAAAAAAAAATGGGACCCGAGGACCAAAATTGGGTTCCCAGGTCGAAGACAGGGCAACCGGACAAGAAACGACCTCTAAGGCTCGAAATGAGTCCCGACGACTAAAACTTGACAAGAAGCACCCATCAGGCACCCAACTCGACACCCATGGGATGCCGACCCACCCGGGCTTCCACCTAGCACACCTTGGCACCCACCCACCCTCGCACCCAACCTCGCACCCAACTTAGCACCTTTGAACCCACATTGGCACTCACCCTGACCCTGGCACCTTGGAACCCACATTGGCACTCACCTTGACCCTGGCACCCACCTTTGCACTCACCTTGGGACCCACCCTGGCTCCCACCTCGGCACCCACCCAGACACCCACCTTGGTTCCTTGGCACCCACCTTGGATCCTTGGCACCCACCCCGACACCCACCTTGGCACGCAACTTGGCTACTTGCCACCCACCTTGGCTCCTTGACGCCCACCCCGACAACCACCCCGTGACCTACCCTGGCTAGGGTTGGTGCACACCCACCCTGGTGCCCACCTTGGCACCCACCCTATGACCCACCTTGGCACGCACCTTAGTACCCACCCCGTTACCCACCCTAGGACCCACCCCGTGACCCACCTTGGCCAGGGTGGGTGCCTTGGTGCGCACAACTTGCCTGGGCTGCACACCAGGGCGGGCTCAAGATGGCACCCGCGTTCCGTTTTTTTCACTATCTTTCAAAACGGAAATTTTAAAATCTCATTTTTTTCTTTTTTTTGCCTTTTCTGGAAATTAGTGAAGGCAGCGCATCAAAGGTGCGCAATGCTGGTGCGAACCCGGGAGCGCTCCGATGTGTGCTCCAAGGTGCGGCGTGCACGAAGTCCGAGCCCGGTTTGCCCCGGGTGCGCACCTCGCGTGCACCTTCGCCGGGGTGAGCACCTTGGCTGGGTTGCGCGCCCTGGTGCGTACCAAGGAGCGCTCTGAAGTGTGCTCCAAGGTGCGGCGTGCACGAAGTCGGAGCCCGGTTTGCCCCGGGTGTGCACCTCGGGTGCGCACCTCGCGTGCACCTTCGCTGCGGTGGGCACCTTGGCTGGGTTGCGCGCCTTGGTGGGCACCATGCAGTGCACGAAGTCGGAGCCCGGTTTGCCCCGGGCGCGCACCTCCGCCAGGGTGGGCACCTTGGTGCGCACAACTTGCCTGGGCTGCGCATCAGGAAGGGCTCAAGATGGCACCCGCGTTCCGTTTTTTTCACTATCTTTCAGAACGGAAATTTTAAAATATCGTTTTTTTTTGCCTTTTCTGGAAATTAGTGAAGGCAGCGCATCAAAGGTGCGCAACGCTGGTGCGAACCTGGGAGCGCTCCGATGTGTGCTCCAAGGTGCGGCGTGCACGAAGTCGGAGCCCGGTTTGCCTCGGGTGCGCCCTGGTGGGCACCATGGTGCGCACCAAGGAGCGCTCCGAAGTGTGCTCCAAGGTGCGGCCTGCACGAAGTCGGAGCCCGGTTTGCCCCGGGTGTGCACCTCGGGTGGGCACCTTGGTGCGCATGCCTTGCCTGGGCTGCGCACCAGGGCGGGCTCAAGATGGCACCCGCGTTCCTTTTTTTTCACTATCTTTCAAAACGGAAATTTTAAAATCTCATTTTTTTTTGCCTTTTTCTGGAAATTAGTGAAGGCAGCGCATCAAAGGTGCGCACCTCGCTGCCCACCACGGTGCGCAACGCCGGTGGGCACCCGGGAGTGCTTCGAAGTGTGCTCCAAGGTGCTGCGTGCACGTTGTCGGAGCCCGGTTTGCCCCGGGTGCGCACCTCGCGTGCACCTTCGTCGGGGTGGGCACCTTGGCTTGGTTTGCCCCGGCTGCGCTCCGAAGCGGGGTTATTGGAGCGCCGCCTCTTTTTTTGTCGGAGCGTTTGGTGGGGTTTCTCGCATTGGCTCTTCCGAGGCCCGGTTGCCACCCTGGCGCGCACGAAGTCGGAAGTAGGGTTAATTGCCCGGGTGCGCACCTTTGCCAGGGTGGCACCTTACCTGGGCTGCGCACCAGGGCGGGCTCAAGATGGCACGCGCGTTCCGTTTTTTTCACTATCTTTCAAAACGGAAATTTTAAAATCTCCTTTTTTTTTTGCCTTTTCTGGAAATTAGTGAAGGCAGCGCATCAAAGGTGCGCACCTCGCTGCCCACCTTGGTGTGCTCTGAGGTGCGCACCCGGGAGCGCTACGAAGTGTGCTCCAAGGTGCGGCGTGCACGTTGTCGGAGCCCGGTTTGCCCCGGGTGCGCACCTCGCCTGCACCTTGGCCGGGGTGGGCACCTTGGCTGGGTTTGCCCAGGGTGCGCTCCGAAGCGGGGTTACTGGAGCGCCCCCTCTTTTTTTGTCAGAGAGTTTGGTGGGGTTTCTCGCATTGGCTCTTCCCAGGCCCGGTTGTTGGGTGCGCTCCCACCCTGGCGCGCGCGAAGTTGGAAGTTGGGTTAATTGCCCGGGCGCGCACCTTCGCCAGGGTGGGCACCTTGGTGCGCAAACCTTGGCTGGGCTGCGCACCAGGGCGGGCTCAAGATGGCACCAGCATTCCCTTTTTCTCACTATCTTTCAAAACGGAAATTTTAAAATCTCGTTTTTTTTTTGCCTTTTATGGAAATTAGTGAAGGCATCGCATCAAAGGTGCGCACCTCGCTGCCCACCTTGGTGTGCTCCGAGGTGCCCACCACGGTGCGCAACGCCGGTGCGAACCCGGGAGCGCCCCGATGTGTGCTCCAAGGTGCGGCGTGCACGAAGTCGGACCCCGGTTTGCCCCGGGTGCGCACCTCGCGTGCACCTTGGTGCGCACACCTTGGCTGGGTTGCGCGGCCTGGTGGGCACCATGGTGCGCACCAAGGAGCGCTCCGAAGTGTGCTCCAAGGTGCGGCGTGCACGAAGTCGGAGCCCGGTTTGCCCCGGGTGCGCACCTTCGCCGCGGTGGGCACCATGGCGTGCACGAAGTCGGAGCCCGGTTTGCCCCGGGTGCGCACCTCGCGTGCACCTTCGCCGGGGTGGGCACCTCGGCTGGGTTGCGCGCCCTGGTGCGCACCAAGGAGCGCTCTGAAGTGTGCTCCAAGGTGCGGCGTGCACGAAGTCGGAGCCCGGTTTGCCCCGGGTGTGCACCTCGCGTGCACCTTCGCTGCGGTGGGCACCTTGGCTGGGTTGCGCGCCTTGGTGGGCACCATGCAGTGCACGAAGTCGGAGCCCGGTTTGCCCCGGGCGCGCACCTCCGCCAGGGTGGGCACCTTGGTGCGCACAACTTGCCTGGGCTGCGCACCAGGAAGGGCTCAAGATGGCACCCGCGTTCCGTTTTTTTCACTATCTTTCAGAACGGAAATTTTAAAATATCGTTTTTTTTTGCCTTTTCTGGAAATTAGTGAAGGCAGCGCATCAAAGGTGCGCAACGCTGGTGCGAACCTGGGAGCGCTCCGATGTGTGCTCCAAGGTGCGGCGTGCACGAAGTCGGACCCCGGTTTGCCCCGGGTGCGCACCTCGCGTGCACCTTGGTGCGCACACCTTGGCTGGGTTGCGCGCCCTGGTGGGCACCATGGTGCGCACCAAGGAGCGCTCCGAAGTGTGCTCCAAGGTGCGGCGTGCACGAAGTCGGAGCCCGGTTTGCCCCGGGTGCGCACCTCGCGTGCACCTTCGCCGCGGTGGGCACCATGGCGTGCACGAAGTCGGAGCCCGGTTTGCCCCGGGTGCGCACCTCGCGTGCACCTTCGCCGGGGTGGGCACCTTAGTGTGCAGACCTTGGCTGGGTTGCGCGCCCTGGTGGGCACCATGGTGCGCACCAAGGAGCGCTCCGAAGTGTGCTCCAAGGTGCGGCCTGCACGAAGTCGGAGCCCGGTTTGCCCCGGGTGTGCACCTCGGGTGGGCACCTTGGTGCGCATGCCTTGCCTGGGCTGCGCACCAGGGCGGGCTCAAGATGGCACCCGCGTTCCTTTTTTTTCACTATCTTTCAAAACGGAAATTTTAAAATCTCATTTTTTTTTGCCTTTTTCTGGAAATTAGTGAAGGCAGCGCATCAAAGGTGCGCACCTCGCTGCCCACCACGGTGCGCAACGCCGGTGGGCACCCGGGAGTGCTTCGAAGTGTGCTCCAAGGTGCTGCGTGCACGTTGTCGGAGCCCGGTTTGCCCCGGGTGCGCACCTCGCGTGCACCTTCGTCGGGGTGGGCACCTTGGCTGGGTTTGCCCCGGCTGCGCTCCGAAGCGGGGTTATTGGAGCGCCGCCTCTTTTTTTGTCGGAGCGTTTGGTGGGGTTTCTCGCATTGGCTCTTCCGAGGCCCGGTTGCCACCCTGGCGCGCACGAAGTCGGAAGTAGGGTTAATTGCCCGGGTGCGCACCTTTGCCAGGGTGGGCACCTTACCTGGGCTGCGCACCAGGGCGGGCTCAAGATGGCACGCGCGTTCCGTTTTTTTCACTATCTTTCAAAACGGAAATTTTAAAATCTCCTTTTTTTTTTGCCTTTTCTGGAAATTAGTGAAGGCAGCGCATCAAAGGTGCGCACCTCGCTGCCCACCTTGGTGTGCTCTGAGGTGCGCACCCGGGAGCGCTACGAAGTGTGCTCCAAGGTGCGGCGTGCACGTTGTCGGAGCCCGGTTTGCCCCGGGTGCGCACCTCGCCTGCACCTTGGCCGGGGTGGGCACCTTGGCTGGGTTTGCCCAGGGTGCGCTCCGAAGCGGGGTTACTGGAGCGCCCCCTCTTTTTTTGTCAGAGCGTTTGGTGGGGTTTCTCGCATTGGCTCTTCCCAGGCCCGGTTGTTGGGTGCGCTCCCACCCTGGCGCGCGCGAAGTTGGAAGTTGGGTTAATTGCCCGGGCGCGCACCTTCGCCAGGGTGGGCACCTTGGTGCGCACACCTTGGCTGGGCTGCGCACCAGGGCGGGCTCAAGATGGCACCAGCATTCCCTTTTTCTCACTATCTTTCAAAACGGAAATTTTAAAATCTCGTTTTTTTTTTGCCTTTTATGGAAATTAGTGAAGGCATCGCATCAAAGGTGCGCACCTCGCTGCCCACCTTGGTGTGCTCCGAGGTGCCCACCACGGTGCGCAACGCCGGTGCGAACCCGGGAGCGCCCCGATGTGTGCTCCAAGGTGCGGCGTGCACGAAGTCGGACCCCGGTTTGCCCCGGGTGCGCACCTCGCGTGCACCTTGGTGCGCACACCTTGGCTGGGTTGCGCGGCCTGGTGGGCACCATGGTGCGCACCAAGGAGCGCTCCGAAGTGTGCTCCAAGGTGCGGCGTGCACGAAGTCGGAGCCCGGTTTGCCCCGGGTACGCACCTCGCGTGCACCTTCGCCGGGGTGGGCACCTCGGCTGGGTTGCGCGCCCTGGTGCGCACCAAGGAGCGCTCCGAAGTGTGCTCCAAGGTGCGGCGTGCACGAAGTCGGAGCCCGGTTTGCCCCGGGTGCGCACCTTCGCCGCGGTGCGCACCATGGCGTGCACGAAGTCGGAGCCCGGTTTGCCCCGGGTGCGCACCTCGCGTGCACCTTCGGCGGGGTTGCGCGCCCTGGTGGGCACCATGGTGCGCACCAAGGAGCGCTCCGAAGTGTGCTCCAAGGTGCGGCGTGCACGAAGTCGGAGCCCGGTTTGCCCCGGGTGCGCACCTCGCGTGCACCTTCGGCGGGGTTGCGCGCCCTGGTGGGCACCATGGTGCGCACCAAGGAGCGCTCCGAAGTGTGCTCCAAGGTGCGGCGTGCACGAAGTCGGAGCCCGGTTTGCCCCGGGTGCGCACCTCGCGTGCACCTTCGCCGCGGTGGGCACCATGGCGTGCACGAAGTCGGAGCCCGGTTTGCCCCGGGTGCGCACCTCGCGTGCACCTTCGCCGGGGTGGGCACCTCGGCTGGGTTGCGCGCCCTGGTGCGCACCAAGGAGCGCTCCGAAGTGTGCTCCAAGGTGCGGCGTGCACGAAGTCGGAGCCCGGTTTGCCCCGGGTGCGCACCTCGCGTGCACCTTCGCCAGGGTGGGCACCTCGGTGCGCACACCTTCTCAATGTTTTCTTGCCTTTTCTGGAAATTGGTGAAGGCAGCGCATCAAAGGTGCGCACCTCGGTGTGCTCCGAGGTGCGAACCCGAGAGCGCTCCGAGGTGCCCACGAAGTCGAAAGTCGGGTTAATTGCATTGTTTTCCCCGGGTGCGCTCCGAGGTGCGCAACATCGGCGCGCACCAAGGAGGGCTCCGAAGTGTGCTCCAAGGTGCGCACGATGGCGTGCACCTCTGGTGCGCACGATTCGGAGCTCGGTTTGACCGGGGTGCGCACACCTTGGCTGGGTTGCGCACCTTTTGTGCGCTCCAAGGTGCGCACGAAGTCGGAGCTCGGTTTGCCCCGGGTGCGCACCTTCGCCAGGGTGCGCACCTTGATGCGCACGCCTTGGCTGGGCTGCGCACCTTGGTGGGCGCCATGGTGCGCACCTTTCGTGCGCTCCAAGGTGCGCACGAAGTCGGAGCTCGGTTTGCCCCGGGTGCGCACCTTGGTGGGCGCCATGGTGCACTCCGAGGTGCCCAAGATTGGTGCGCACCAAGGAGCGCTCCGAAGTGCGCTCCAAGGTGCGCGCGAAGTCGAAAGTTGGGTTAATTGTCCGGTTTGCCTCGGGTGCGCACCTTGCGTGCACCTTCGCCAGGGTGGGCGCCTTGGTGCGCACACCTTGGCTGGGCTGCGCACACCTTGGCACCCGCGTTTCCTTCATTTTAAATTTTTTTTTTTTACAATCTCTCAAGTGGGAAATTCTATAATCTCAACTTTTTTTGCCTTTTCAGGAAACTTTTGAATGGAGCGCATCATTGGTGCGCTCCGAAGTGTGCTCCAAAGCTCTCTCCAGCTGCGTGCACCTGCCCCGGCCGCGCACCCGGCCCCGCCCAGCTTCGCTCACCTGTCCCGGGCGTCTGGTGCGGAACCTTAGAGTAAGAAACATCACCGTGCACCTTGGCCAACGTGCGCGACTCGACCGAGCGCGCACTGGCCGAGGTGCACACCGATTTCACCTGGGTGCGCGCGCAGCACCTCGGGCGCACCGGGGTGCGCGCACAACGCCCGGGTTGCACCGTGGCCTGTGTGCTCGGGGCGCCTCGGGTGCGCGCTCGGTGTCGCCCCCGCGCGCGCGGTAGTGCGGGCAGCGCACCCCGGCCCGGCCCGGCCCCGACGAGAACGCAAACGGGCAAAAGGTTTATTCAAATAGCATTGCGACGCCCGGCGAAAAACTAAAAAAGGGTGCAACACCGGGACTTCCCGGGAGGTCACCCATCCCAGTACTACTCCGGCCCAAGCGCGCTTAACTGCGGAGTTCTGATGGGATCCGGTGCACTAACGCTGGTATGATCGCACCCGTTATGAGCTTGTCGCAGTGTGTACTTAGCAAACCGCGACCCACGTGCGAATCCACCCCGGCCACCCACCCCCGTCGAGGTGCACACCCTCCCTCGCGAAGTGCGCCCCGTTCGCCAAGTGTGAGCCCTGCCCGGGTGCGCGCACCTTGCTAGGGCGTCGGGTGTGCACCCGGCCCGGCCTACGTGCGTGCACCTGGAGGGGGCGTCGTGTGCGTGCAGTGTCCCGTCTGCAACGCGGTGCCCACACACCACCTCGGGCGCAACGACCTGCGCTCACATGTGGGCCGAGTGCACCTTGGTGCATGTTCGGGGCGCCTCGGGTGCACGCTCGATCTTGCCCCGGTGCACCAAGGCGCTCGGTTTGCCCCGGGTGCGCACTTGGTGCAAGGTGGGCACCCAAAATAGGGATCAAGCACCAAAACACAAGTTTCGGGATGCAAAATGGGACCCAAGGACCACAAATGCGTTCCAAGACCCATGATGGGTCCACGAGAACAAAAATGTGTTCCGAGACTTAATAAACAAATATTGGGTTTTAGGAGAAGAAACATGCTCTGATGCCCAAAACGAGAATCGACCCCGAAAAGGCCACAGGCCAAAAGTGGGATGCGAGACAAAAAAAAATGGGACCCGAGGACCAAAATTGGGTTCCCAGGTCGAAGACAGGGCAACCGGACAAGAAACGACCTCTAAGGCTCGAAATGAGTCCCGACGACTAAAACTTGACAAGAAGCACCCATCAGGCACCCAACTCGACACCCATGGGATGCCGACCCACCCGGGCTTCCACCTAGCACACCTTGGCACCCACCCACCCTCGCACCCAACCTCGCACCCAACTTAGCACCTTTGAACCCACATTGGCACTCACCCTGACCCTGGCACCTTGGAACCCACATTGGCACTCACCTTGACCCTGGCACCCACCTTTGCACTCACCTTGGGACCCACCCTGGCTCCCACCTCGGCACCCACCCAGACACCCACCTTGGTTCCTTGGCACCCACCTTGGATCCTTGGCACCCACCCCGACACCCACCTTGGCACGCAACTTGGCTACTTGCCACCCACCTTGGCTCCTTGACGCCCACCCCGACAACCACCCCGTGACCTACCCTGGCTAGGGTTGGTGCACACCCACCCTGGTGCCCACCTTGGCACCCACCCTATGACCCACCTTGGCACGCACCTTAGTACCCACCCCGTTACCCACCCTAGGACCCACCCCGTGACCCACCTTGGCCAGGGTGGGTGCCTTGGTGCGCACAACTTGCCTGGGCTGCACACCAGGGCGGGCTCAAGATGGCACCCGCGTTCCGTTTTTTTCACTATCTTTCAAAACGGAAATTTTAAAATCTCATTTTTTTCTTTTTTTTGCCTTTTCTGGAAATTAGTGAAGGCAGCGCATCAAAGGTGCGCAATGCTGGTGCGAACCCGGGAGCGCTCCGATGTGTGCTCCAAGGTGCGGCGTGCACGAAGTCCGAGCCCGGTTTGCCCCGGGTGCGCACCTCGCGTGCACCTTCGCCGGGGTGAGCACCTTGGCTGGGTTGCGCGCCCTGGTGCGTACCAAGGAGCGCTCTGAAGTGTGCTCCAAGGTGCGGCGTGCACGAAGTCGGAGCCCGGTTTGCCCCGGGTGTGCACCTCGGGTGCGCACCTCGCGTGCACCTTCGCTGCGGTGGGCACCTTGGCTGGGTTGCGCGCCTTGGTGGGCACCATGCAGTGCACGAAGTCGGAGCCCGGTTTGCCCCGGGCGCGCACCTCCGCCAGGGTGGGCACCTTGGTGCGCACAACTTGCCTGGGCTGCGCATCAGGAAGGGCTCAAGATGGCACCCGCGTTCCGTTTTTTTCACTATCTTTCAGAACGGAAATTTTAAAATATCGTTTTTTTTTGCCTTTTCTGGAAATTAGTGAAGGCAGCGCATCAAAGGTGCGCAACGCTGGTGCGAACCTGGGAGCGCTCCGATGTGTGCTCCAAGGTGCGGCGTGCACGAAGTCGGAGCCCGGTTTGCCTCGGGTGCGCCCTGGTGGGCACCATGGTGCGCACCAAGGAGCGCTCCGAAGTGTGCTCCAAGGTGCGGCCTGCACGAAGTCGGAGCCCGGTTTGCCCCGGGTGTGCACCTCGGGTGGGCACCTTGGTGCGCATGCCTTGCCTGGGCTGCGCACCAGGGCGGGCTCAAGATGGCACCCGCGTTCCTTTTTTTTCACTATCTTTCAAAACGGAAATTTTAAAATCTCATTTTTTTTTGCCTTTTTCTGGAAATTAGTGAAGGCAGCGCATCAAAGGTGCGCACCTCGCTGCCCACCACGGTGCGCAACGCCGGTGGGCACCCGGGAGTGCTTCGAAGTGTGCTCCAAGGTGCTGCGTGCACGTTGTCGGAGCCCGGTTTGCCCCGGGTGCGCACCTCGCGTGCACCTTCGTCGGGGTGGGCACCTTGGCTTGGTTTGCCCCGGCTGCGCTCCGAAGCGGGGTTATTGGAGCGCCGCCTCTTTTTTTGTCGGAGCGTTTGGTGGGGTTTCTCGCATTGGCTCTTCCGAGGCCCGGTTGCCACCCTGGCGCGCACGAAGTCGGAAGTAGGGTTAATTGCCCGGGTGCGCACCTTTGCCAGGGTGGCACCTTACCTGGGCTGCGCACCAGGGCGGGCTCAAGATGGCACGCGCGTTCCGTTTTTTTCACTATCTTTCAAAACGGAAATTTTAAAATCTCCTTTTTTTTTTGCCTTTTCTGGAAATTAGTGAAGGCAGCGCATCAAAGGTGCGCACCTCGCTGCCCACCTTGGTGTGCTCTGAGGTGCGCACCCGGGAGCGCTACGAAGTGTGCTCCAAGGTGCGGCGTGCACGTTGTCGGAGCCCGGTTTGCCCCGGGTGCGCACCTCGCCTGCACCTTGGCCGGGGTGGGCACCTTGGCTGGGTTTGCCCAGGGTGCGCTCCGAAGCGGGGTTACTGGAGCGCCCCCTCTTTTTTTGTCAGAGAGTTTGGTGGGGTTTCTCGCATTGGCTCTTCCCAGGCCCGGTTGTTGGGTGCGCTCCCACCCTGGCGCGCGCGAAGTTGGAAGTTGGGTTAATTGCCCGGGCGCGCACCTTCGCCAGGGTGGGCACCTTGGTGCGCAAACCTTGGCTGGGCTGCGCACCAGGGCGGGCTCAAGATGGCACCAGCATTCCCTTTTTCTCACTATCTTTCAAAACGGAAATTTTAAAATCTCGTTTTTTTTTTGCCTTTTATGGAAATTAGTGAAGGCATCGCATCAAAGGTGCGCACCTCGCTGCCCACCTTGGTGTGCTCCGAGGTGCCCACCACGATGCGCAACGCCGGTGCGAACCCGGGAGCGCCCCGATGTGTGCTCCAAGGTGCGGCGTGCACGAAGTCGGACCCCGGTTTGCCCCGGGTGCGCACCTCGCGTGCACCTTGGTGCGCACACCTTGGCTGGGTTGCGCGGCCTGGTGGGCACCATGGTGCGCACCAAGGAGCGCTCCGAAGTGTGCTCCAAGGTGCGGCGTGCACGAAGTCGGAGCCCGGTTTGCCCCGGGTGCGCACCTTCGCCGCGGTGGGCACCATGGCGTGCACGAAGTCGGAGCCCGGTTTGCCCCGGGTGCGCACCTCGCGTGCACCTTCGCCGGGGTGGGCACCTCGGCTGGGTTGCGCGCCCTGGTGCGCACCAAGGAGCGCTCTGAAGTGTGCTCCAAGGTGCGGCGTGCACGAAGTCGGAGCCCGGTTTGCCCCGGGTGTGCACCTCGCGTGCGCACCTCGCGTGCACCTTCGCTGCGGTGGGCACCTTGGCTGGGTTGTGCGCCTTGGTGGGCACCATGCAGTGCACGAAGTCGGAGCCCGGATTGCCCCGGGCGCGCACCTCCGCCAGGGTGGGCACCTTGGTGCGCACAACTTGCCTGGGGTGCGCACCAGGAAGGGCTCAAGATGGCACCCGCGTTCCGTTTTTTTCACTATCTTTCAGAACGGAAATTTTAAAATCTCGTTTTTTTTTGCCTTTTCTGGAAATTAGTGAAGGCAGCGCATCAAAGGTGCGCAACGCTGGTGCGAACCTGGGAGCGCTCCGATGTGTGCTCCAAGGTGCGGCGTGCACGAAGTCGGACCCCGGTTTGCCCCGGGTGCGCACCTCGCGTGCACCTTGGTGCGCACACCTTGGCTGGGTTGCGCGCCCTGGTGGGCACCATGGTGCGCACCAAGGAGCGCTCCGAAGTGTGCTCCAAGGTGCGGCGTGCACGAAGTCGGAGCCCGGTTTGCCCCGGGTGCGCACCTCGCGTGCACCTTCGCCGCGGTGGGCACCATGGCGTGCACGAAGTCGGAGCCCGGTTTGCCCCGGGTGCGCACCTCGCGTGCACCTTCGCCGGGGTGGGCACCTTGGTGTGCAGACCTTGGCTGGGTTGCGCGCCCTGGTGGGCACCATGGTGCGCACCAAGGAGCGCTCCGAAGTGTGCTCCAAGGTGCGGCTTGCACGAAGTCGGAGCCCGGTTTGCCCCGGGTGTGCACCTCGGGTGGGCACCTTGGTGCGCATGCCTTGCCTGGGCTGCGCACCAGGGCGGGCTCAAGATGGCACCCGCGTTCCTTTTTTTTCACTATCTTTCAAAATGGAAATTTTAAAATCTCATTTTTTTTTGCCTTTTTCTGGAAATTAGTGAAGGCAGCGCATCAAAGGTGCGCACCTCGCTGCCCACCACGGTGCGCAACGCCGGTGGGCACCCGGGAGTGCTTCGAAGTGTGCTCCAAGGTGCTGCGTGCACGTTGTCGGAGCCCGGTTTGCCCTGGGTGCGCACCTCGCGTGCACCTTCGTCGGGGTGGGCACCTTGGCTGGGTTTGCCCCGGCTGCGCTCCGAAGCGGGGTTATTGGAGCGCCGCCTCTTTTTTTGTCGGAGCGTTTGGTGGGGTTTCTCGCATTGGCTCTTCCGAGGCCCGGTTGCCACCCTGGCGCGCACGAAGTCGGAAGTAGGGTTAATTGCCCGGGTGCGCACCTTTGCCAGGGTGGGCACCTTACCTGGGCTGCGCACCAGGGCGGGCTCAAGATGGCACGCGCGTTCCGTTTTTTTCACTATCTTTCAAAACGGAAATTTTAAAATCTCCTTTTTTTTTTGCCTTTTCTGGAAATTAGTGAAGGCAGCGCATCAAAGGTGCGCACCTCGCTGCCCACCTTGGTGTGCTCTGAGGTGCGCACCCGGGAGCGCTACGAAGTGTGCTCCAAGGTGCGGCGTGCACGTTGTCGGAGCCCGGTTTGCCCCGGGTGCGCACCTCGCCTGCACCTTGGCCGGGGTGGGCACCTTGGCTGGGTTTGCCCAGGGTGCGCTCCGAAGCGGGGTTACTGGAGCGCCCCCTCTTTTTTTGTCAGAGCGTTTGGTGGGGTTTCTCGCATTGGCTCTTCCCAGGCCCGGTTGTTGGGTGCGCTCCCACCCTGGCGCGCGCGAAGTTGGAAGTTGGGTTAATTGCCCGGGCGCGCACCTTCGCCAGGGTGGGCACCTTGGTGCGCACACCTTGGCTGGGCTGCGCACCAGGGCGGGCTCAAGATGGCACCAGCATTCCCTTTTTCTCACTATCTTTCAAAACGGAAATTTTAAAATCTCGTTTTTTTTTTGCCTTTTATGGAAATTAGTGAAGGCATCGCATCAAAGGTGCGCACCTCGCTGCCCACCTTGGTGTGCTCCGAGGTGCCCACCACGGTGCGCAACGCCGGTGCGAACCCGGGAGCGCCCCGATGTGTGCTCCAAGGTGCGACGTGCACGAAGTCGGACCCCGGTTTGCCCCGGGTGCGCACCTCGCGTGCACCTTGGTGCGCACACCTTGGCTGGGTTGCGCGGCCTGGTGGGCACCATGGTGCGCACCAAGGAGCGCTCCGAAGTGTGCTCCAAGGTGCGGCGTGCACGAAGTCGGAGCCCGGTTTGCCCCGGGTACGCACCTCGCGTGCACCTTCGCCGGGGTGGGCACCTCGGCTGGGTTGCGCGCCCTGGTGCGCACCAAGGAGCGCTCCGAAGTGTGCTCCAAGGTGCGGCGTGCACGAAGTCGGAGCCCGGTTTGCCCCGGGTGCGCACCTTCGCCGCGGTGCGCACCATGGCGTGCACGAAGTCGGAGCCCGGTTTGCCCCGGGTGCGCACCTCGCGTGCACCTTCGGCGGGGTTGCGCGCCCTGGTGGGCACCATGGTGCGCACCAAGGAGCGCTCCGAAGTGTGCTCCAAGGTGCGGCGTGCACGAAGTCGGAGCCCGGTTTGCCCCGGGTGCGCACCTCGCGTGCACCTTCGGCGGGGTTGCGCGCCCTGGTGGGCACCATGGTGCGCACCAAGGAGCGCTCCGAAGTGTGCTCCAAGGTGCGGCGTGCACGAAGTCGGAGCCCGGTTTGCCCCGGGTGCGCACCTCGCGTGCACCTTCGCCGCGGTGGGCACCATGGCGTGCACGAAGTCGGAGCCCGGTTTGCCCCGGGTGCGCACCTCGCGTGCACCTTCGCCGGGGTGGGCACCTCGGCTGGGTTGCGCGCCCTGGTGCGCACCAAGGAGCGCTCCGAAGTGTGCTCCAAGGTGCGGCGTGCACGAAGTCGGAGCCCGGTTTGCCCCGGGTGCGCACCTCGCGTGCACCTTCGCCTGGGTGGGCACCTCGGTGCGCACACCTTCTCAATGTTTTCTTGCCTTTTCTGGAAATTGGTGAAGGCAGCGCATCAAAGGTGCGCACCTCGGTGTGCTCCGAGGTGCGAACCCGAGAGCGCTCCGAGGTGCCCACGAAGTCGAAAGTCGGGTTAATTGCATTGTTTTCCCCGGGTGCGCTCCGAGGTGCGCAACATCGGCGCGCACCAAGGAGGGCTCCGAAGTGTGCTCCAAGGTGCGCACGATGGCGTGCACCTCTGGTGCGCACGATTCGGAGCTCGGTTTGACCGGGGTGCGCACACCTTGGCTGGGTTGCGCACCTTTTGTGCGCTCCAAGGTGCGCACGAAGTCGGAGCTCGGTTTGCCCCGGGTGCGCACCTTCGCCAGGGTGCGCACCTTGATGCGCACGCCTTGGCTGGGCTGCGCACCTTGGTGGGCGCCATGGTGCGCACCTTTCGTGCGCTCCAAGGTGCGCACGAAGTCGGAGCTCGGTTTGCCCCGGGTGCGCACCTTGGTGGGCGCCATGGTGCACTCCGAGGTGCCCAAGATTGGTGCGCACCAAGGAGCGCTTCGAAGTGCGCTCCAAGGTGCGCGCGAAGTCGAAAGTTGGGTTAATTGTCCGGTTTGCCTCGGGTGCGCACCTTGCGTGCACCTTCGCCAGGGTGGGCGCCTTGGTGCGCACACCTTGGCTGGGCTGCGCACACCTTGGCACCCGCGTTTCCTTCATTTTAAATTTTTTTTTTTTACAATCTCTCAAGTGGGAAATTCTATAATCTCAACTTTTTTTGCCTTTTCAGGAAACTTTTGAATGGAGCGCATCATTGGTGCGCTCCGAAGTGTGCTCCAAAGCTCTCTCCAGCTGCGTGCACCTGCCCCGGCCGCGCACCCGGCCCCGCCCAGCTTCGCTCACCTGTCCCGGGCGTCTGGTGCGGAACCTTAGAGTAAGAAACATCACCGTGCACCTTGGCCAACGTGCGCGACTCGACCGAGCGCGCACTGGCCGAGGTGCACACCGATTTCACCTGGGTGCGCGCGCAGCACCTCGGGCGCACCGGGGTGCGCGCACAACGCCCGGGTTGCACCGTGGCCTGTGTGCTCGGGGTGCCTCGGGTGCGCGCTCGGTGTCGCCCCCGCGCGCGCGGTAGTGCGGGCAGCGCACCCCGGCCCGGCCCGGCCCCGACGAGAACGCAAACGGGCAAAAGGTTTATTCAAATAGCATTGCGACGCCCGGCGAAAAACTAAAAAAGGGTGCAACACCGGGACTTCCCGGGAGGTCACCCATCCCAGTACTACTCCGGCCCAAGCGCGCTTAACTGCGGAGTTCTGATGGGATCCGGTGCACTAATGCTGGTATGATCGCACCCGTTATGAGCTTGTCGCAGTGTGTACTTAGCAAACCGCGACCCACGTGCGAATCCACCCCGGCCACCCACCCCCGTCGAGGTGCACACCCTCCCTCGCGAAGTGCGCCCCGTTCGCCAAGTGTGAGCCCTGCCCGGGTGCGCGCACCTTGCTAGGGCGTCGGGTGTGCACCCGGCCCGGCCTACGTGCGTGCACCTGGAGGGGGCGTCGTGTGCGTGCAGTGTCCCGTCTGCAACGCGGTGCCCACACACCACCTCGGGCGCAACGACCTGCGCTCACATGTGGGCCGAGTGCACCTTGGTGCATGTTCGGGGCGCCTCGGGTGCACGCTCGATCTTGCCCCGGTGCACCAAGGCGCTCGGTTTGCCCCGGGTGCGCACTTGGTGCAAGGTGGGCACCCAAAATAGGGATCAAGCACCAAAACACAAGTTTCGGGATGCAAAATGGGACCCAAGGACCACAAATGCGTTCCAAGACCCATGATGGGTCCACGAGAACAAAAATGTGTTCCGAGACTTAATAAACAAATATTGGGTTTTAGGAGAAGAAACATGCTCTGATGCCCAAAACGAGAATCGACCCCGAAAAGGCCACAGGCCAAAAGTGGGATGCGAGACAAAAAAAAATGGGACCCGAGGACCAAAATTGGGTTCCCAGGTCGAAGACAGGGCAACCGGACAAGAAACGACCTCTAAGGCTCGAAATGAGTCCCGACGACTAAAACTTGACAAGAAGCACCCATCAGGCACCCAACTCGACACCCATGGGATGCCGACCCACCCGGGCTTCCACCTAGCACACCTTGGCACCCACCCACCCTCGCACCCAACCTCGCACCCAACTTAGCACCTTTGAACCCACATTGGCACTCACCCTGACCCTGGCACCTTGGAACCCACATTGGCACTCACCTTGACCCTGGCACCCACCTTTGCACTCACCTTGGGACCCACCCTGGCTCCCACCTCGGCACCCACCCAGACACCCACCTTGGTTCCTTGGCACCCACCTTGGATCCTTGGCACCCACCCCGACACCCACCTTGGCACGCAACTTGGCTACTTGCCACCCACCTTGGCTCCTTGACGCCCACCCCGACAACCACCCCGTGACCTACCCTGGCTAGGGTTGGTGCACACCCACCCTGGTGCCCACCTTGGCACCCACCCTATGACCCACCTTGGCACGCACCTTAGTACCCACCCCGTTACCCACCCTAGGACCCACCCCGTGACCCACCTTGGCCAGGGTGGGTGCACCCACCCTGGTGCCCACCTTGGCACCCACCCATCCTAGCACCCAGCCTGTGACCGGGCTTGGAACCCAACCTTGCACCCGCACCCGTCTTGGCCAGTGTGGGTGCGCACCCATCCTGGCACCCACGTTGTGACACACCCTTTAACCCACGCACCCTAGCACCCACGTTGGCACCCACCTTGGAACCCAACCTAGCAACTTGGCACCCACCCCGTGACCCACCTTGGCATCCACCATAGCAGTCGCCGACTTGGCACCCACCTCGGCACCCACCTTGACACTTGTGGACCCACCTTGCCACTCACCCTAGCATCGACCCATCCTAGCACCCACCCTGGCACCTTTGCACCCTAGCACTCACCCATCCTAGCACCTAACCTGTGACCCACCTTGACACTCACCCTCGCACCCACCTTGGAACCCAACCTAGCACCCACCCACCCTGACACCAACCCTAGCACCTACCCACCCTTGCACCCACCCTGTGACCCATCTTGGCACCCACCCATCCTACCACTCAACCTATCACCCACCTTCTCACCCACCTTGGCATCCACCTTAGCACCCACCCACACTGGCACCTTGGCACCCACCTCGGGCAAGGTGGGTGCACACCCACCCTGGCACCCAATTTAGAACCCACCGAGCATGTTACCCACCTTGGCACCCACATTGCAGCCCACCCTAGTACCCACCCTATGACCCACATTGGCATCCACACCCTAGCACCCAGGCACCTCGACACCCGCCTTGACACCCACCCTAGCACTGAACCTGTGACCCACCTTGGAACTCACCCTAGAACCCACCCACCCTGTGAACCACCTTGGCATCCACCTTAGCACCCACCCACCTTGGCACCCACTCTAGCACTCACCCATCCTAACACCCAACTTGTTACCCACCTTGGCACCCGCCCTCGCGTCCACCTTGAAACCCACCCTAGCACCCACCCACGCAGGAGCCCACCTTGGCACCCAACCTAACACCCACGCATCCTGGCACCCAACTTGTGACCCACCTTGGAACCCACCCTAGTACCCACCTTTGAACCCACTATATCACCAACCCACCTTGGCACCCACCCTATGACCCTCTTTGGAATCCACCCTAGCACGCACCCACCCTGGCACCCACCATGGAGCGCACCCTAGCACCCACCCACCTCGGCACGCACCTCAACACCCACCTTGGTGTGCGCACTGCGCCAACCTCTCAAAGACCCTATGTGGTGCGCTCCAAAGTGTACACCTTTGGTGCGCTCCAAGGTGCGCACCTTTGGTGCACACCGAGGTGCACACCAAAGTGTGCACCGAGGTGAGCACCAAAGTGCACTCCAGGGTGCACACCAAGGCGTGCACCTTTGGTGCGGTCAATGCAAACGAATTCGGAAGTTGGGGTCGATGTCCTAATCGCTGCTGCAGACTACACGTATGAGAATCGGACAAATAGCTTTATATAGGGGAGGTGTTGCGTTTGATGGGTCGACTCCCCTGGTTGTGTGCACTGCACCAACTTCAAAGACCCTGTCTTGTTTAAGAAGTCAAAAGTTGGGGTGGATGTCCTAATCATTGCTGCAGTCTACGCATGTATGAGAATCAGACAAATAGCTTATATAGGGGAGGTGTTGCATTCGGTGGGTTGACTCCCCTGGTTGTGCGCACTGCGCCAACCTCAAAGACCCCGCATAGCAGAAGAAGTCGGAAGTCGGATTTTGGTGAGCACCAAGGCGTGCACCTTTGGTGCGGTCAACGCAGACGAATTCAGAAGTTGGGGTGGATGTCCTAATCGTTGTTGCAGGCTACACATGTATGAGAATCAGACAAATAGCTTATATAGGGGAGGTGTTGGGTTTGATGGGTCAACTCCCTTGGTTGTGCGCATTACGCCAACCTCAAAGACCTTGTTTTCGTTAAGAAGTCAAAAGTTGGGGTCAATGTCCTAATGGCTCCTGCAGGCTACACATGTATGAGAATCGGACAAATAGCTTATATAGGGGAGGTGTTGGGTTTGATGGGTCGACTCCCCTGGTTGTGCGCATTACGTCAACCTCAAAGACCTTGTTTTCGTTAAGAAGTCAAAAGTTGGGGTCGATGTCCTAATTGCTCCTGTAGACTACACATGTATGAGAATCAGACAAATAGCTTATATAGGGGAGGTGTTGGGTTTGATGGGTTGACTCCCCTAGTTGTTCGCATTACACCAACCTCAAAGACCTTGTTTTCGTTTAGAAGCCGAAAGTTGGGGTCGATGTCCTAATTGCTCCTGCAGGCTACGCATGTATGAGAATCAGACAAATAGCTTATATAGGGGAGGTGTTGGGTTTGATGGGTCGACTCCCCTGGTTGTGCGCATTGCGCCAACCTCAAAGACCCTGCATTGCGGATGAAGTCGAAAGTCAGAGTTTGGTGTGCTACAAGGTGTGGTCGAAGGTGCTCACCTAGGTGTGCACCTTTGGAGCACAGGAAAAGTGCCCTCCAAAAGTGCGCACCTTTGGAGTGCACAAAAGTGCCCTCCAAAAGTGCGCACCTTTGGAGCGCAGAAAAGTGCCCTCCAAAAAGTGCCCTCCAAAAGTGCGCACCTTTGGAGCGCAGAAAAGTGCCCTCCAAAAAGTGCCCTCCAAAAGTGCGCACCTTTGGAGCGCAGAAAAGTGCCCTCCAAAAAGTGCCCTCCAAAAGTGCGCACCTTTGGAGCGCAGAAAAGTGCCCTCCAAAAGTGCGCACCTTTGGAGCGCAGAAAAGTGCCCTCCAAAAAGTGCCCTCCAAAAGTGCGCACCTTTGGAGCGCAGAAAAGTGCCCTCCAAAAAGTGCCCTCCAAAAGTGCGCACCTTTGGAGCGCAGAAAAGTGCCCTCCAAAAAGTGCCCTCCAAAAGTGCGCACCTTTGGAGCGCAGAAAAGTGCCCTCCAAAAAGTGCCCTCCAAAAGTGCGCACCTTTGGAGCGCAGAAAAGTGCCCTCCAAAAAGTGCCCTCCAAAAGTGCGCACCTTTGGAGCGCAGAAAAGTGCCCTCCAAAAGTGCGCACCTTTGGAGCGCACAAAAGTGCCCTCCAAAAGTGCGCACTTTTGGTGCGCACCAAGGCGCTGGTTCGGTCGTTGCAGGCGAGTTCGGAAGTTGGGGTCGATGTCCTGAGCGGAGGTGCAAACTACACAGGTGTCGGAATCGGACAAATAGCTTATATAGGGGAGGTGTATGCTTCGATGGGTCGACTCCCCAGGTTGAGCGCACCGCGCCAACCTCAAAGACCCTACGGTATGGATGAAGTCGGAAGTTGGGTCCGATGACCAATTCGATTAGTAGGTATGCTCATGAGGTCGGAATTTGGGTCCGATGACCTGCCATGTGCAGGAAGGCGAATGTTGACACTGTGCGTTGCAAGGTGCACACCAAGGCGCTGGTGCGGTCTTTTTAGTCGAGTTCGGAAGTTGGGGTCGATGTCCTGATCGGAGGTGCAAGCTACACAGGTGTGGGAATCGGACAAATAGCTTATATAGGGGAGGTGTATGCTTCGTTGGGTCGACTCCCCGGGTTGAGCGCACCGCGCCAACCTCAAAGACCCTACGGTATGGATGAAGTCGGAAGTTGGGTCCGATGACCGATTCGATATGTAGGCATACTCGCGAGGTCGGAATTTGGGTCCGATGACCTGCCACGTGCAGGAAGGCGAATGTTGGCACTGTGCGTTGCAAGGTGCGCACCAAGGCGCTGGTTCGGTCGTTGGAGGCGAGTTCGGAAGTTGGGGTCGATGTCTTGATCGGAGGTGCAAACTACACAGGTGTGGGAATCGGACAAATAGCTTATATAGGGGAGGTGTATGCTTCGTTGGGTCGACTCCCCGGGTTGAGCGCACCGCGCCAACCTCAAAGACCCTACGGTATGGATGAAGTCGGAAGTTGGGTCCGATGACCGATTCGATATGTAGGCATACTCGCGAGGTCGGAATTTGGGTCCGATGACCTGCCATGTGCAGGAAGGCGAATGTTGGGACTGTGCGTCGCAAGGTGCGCACCAAGGCGCTGGTGCCGTCGTTGCAGTCGAGTTCGGAAGTTGGGGTCGATGTCCTGGTCAGAGGTGCAAACTACACAGGTGTGGGAATCGGACAAATAGCTTATATAGGGGAGGTGTATGCTTCGATGGGTCGACTCCCTGGGTTGAGCGCACCGCGCCAACCTCAAAGACCCTACAGTATGGATGAAGTCGGAAGTTGGGTCCGATGACCGATTCGATACGTAGGCATATTGGCGAGGTCTGAATTTGTGTCCGATGACCTGCCATGCGCAGGAAGGCGGAATTTGGGTCCGATGACCGAGTTGATGGCGTGCCATGCGCAGAAAGGCGGAATTTGGGTCCGATGACCGAGTTGATGTTGATGGCCCGCCATGCACAGGAAGGCGGAATTTGGGTCCGATGACCGATTTGAAGGCGTGCCATACGCAAAAAGGCGGAGTTTGGGTCCGATGACCGAGTTGATATTGATGGCCCGCCATGCGCAGGAAGGCGGAATTTGGGTCCGATGACCTGACATACGCATGGAGTCCGACTCGGGGGCCGATGTTCGATTCGATGACTTGCATTGTGGGTAAAGTCGGAAGTTGTGGTCTTTGACCCGATTCGATGACCAGACTTCGGCTGCTTGAGAATCGGACAAATAACTTATATAGGGGAGGTAGTGTTCTCGAGCATCCTCCCCCCGTGCCCGTTTATGTCGATTGATGCTGGTGCTCGACTGGTTGGAGCGCTCGGATGCAAAAATCTTGCACCAGGATTTATCGATTGTGATGGACACGGCAAGTCTCCTGATTGCTATGCAGGAGCTCATCGTGAATCTCTATGCGGCCTTGGTATGGACTCGACCTGCGGAATGGTTCGGCAATGGTAGTCGCTCCAACACGTCCTTGCAATGGCCACAGAGGTGATTCGACTAGAGCTCCAGTCTAGCTTTTGGGTTGCTTGGCGGACTGGTATAGCCGCGATCGAGTTCCGGCCATGAACGTTTTAGATAGCTCTTGGGCTTTCTGGGACGGAAGTCGGAAGTTTGGGCTGTTGTCCGATTTGATGACCATTCTTCGGATGTGTGAGAATCGGACAAATAACTTATATAGGGGACTGTGTTGTCTCACGCAGCCCCCTCCGTGCCCCTCTATCTCGACCGATGTTGGTGCTTGAAAGGGTTGGGATCGCTCGGATTTATAAACGTGCACCACCATTTGTCGAGTGTGAGGGACGCGGCAGGTCTCCTAAATGCTATGCGGGCGCTCTCTGAGAATCTCTATCCGGCCTCGACACAGACTAGTCTTGCTGAATGGTTTGGCACTGGTAGTCGATCCAACACGTCGTTGTTGTGGCCGCCTAGGCGATTCGATTCGAGCCCCCGTCTAGCTTTTGGGTTGCTTGGCGGATTTTGCCCTATCCGCAAGTGAGCTCGGTCCCTAAACGTTCGAGAAACCCGATTGCTATGCGCCGACTCTCTTTCTTGCGAGCCTCCATCTAGCTTTTGGGTCTCTACGGAACGGAAGTCGGAATCTGGGACCGTTGTTTGATTCGACGAGGCAGACTACGGTTGTGCGAGAATCGGACAAATAACTTATATAGGGGAGGTGTTGACTGGAGCATTCTCCCCCGTGCCCCTCTAACTCGACCAATGCTGGCGCTCGAACGGTGGTAGCGCTCGGATTTTCATTGAGCGCCAGCATTGGTCGATTTAGAGGGGCATGCGAGATTCCCGAATGCTATGCGAGGGCTCTAACGGAAATGTCTATTGGTTTCGGTATGGATGCAATTGCGAGTGGTTCGGCAAAGGTAGTCGTTCCGATGCGTCCATGTCGTGGCCAAATCGATAATTCGATTTGAGCCCTCGTATAGCATTTGGGTCTCTCGATGTGATTCCGCATTCCAGTCCCTTTGGGCACTGCTTGAGCCGCATCCCAGGGGGTTCCCTTCCCAATAATCTGCCTCGCAACCCGATTGCTATGCGGTGAGGCTCCTCGGCCGCCTCGGAACTATCTGTGTATCAGACGCATCGCGGGATAAGGGGTTGGCAACGGTAGTCGCCCCAAGCGCGTCCGATGCTTGGACCATTCCGAGGCGGCCCTGAAGCCTCTTCCGTCTAGCCGTTGGGTCCTTCTCGCCGCATCCCTCGCCTCGCACCCCGATTGCTATGCGGTGAGGCTCCTCGGCCGCCTCGGAACTATCTGTGTATCGGACGCGTCGCGGGATAAGGGGTTGTCACTGGTAGTCGCCCCAAGCGCGTCCGATGCTTGGACCATTCCGAGGCGGCCCTGAAGCCTCTTCCGTCTAGCCGTTGGGTCCTTCTCGCCGCATCCCTCGCCTCGCACCCCGATTGCTATGCGGTGAGGCTCCTCGGCCGCCTCGGAACTATCTGTGTATCGGACGCGTCGCGGGATAAGGGGTTGTCATTGGTAGTCGCCCCAAGCGCGTCCGATGCTTGGACCATTCCGAGGCGGCCCTGAAGCCTCTTCCGTCTAGCCGTTGGGTCCTTCTCGCCGCATCCCTCGCCTCGCACCCCGATTGCTATGCGGTGAGGCTCCTCGGCCGCCTCGGAACTATCTGTGTATCGGACGCGTCGCGGGATAAGGGGTTGTCACTGGTAGTCGCCCCAAGCGCGTCCGATGCTTGGACCATTCCGAGGCGGCCCTGAAGCCTCTTCCGTCTAGCCGTTGGGTCCTTCTCGCCGCATCCCTCGCCTCGCACCCCGATTGCTATGCGGTGAGGCTCCTCGGCCGCCTCGGAACTATCTGTGTATCGGACGCGTCGCGGGATAAGGGGTTGTCACTGGTAGTCGCCCCAAGCGCGTTCGATGCTTGGACCATTCCGAGGCGGCCCTGAAGCCTCTTCCGTCTAGCCGTTGGGTCCTTCTCGCCGCATCCCTCGCCTCGCACCCCGATTGCTATGCGGTGAGGCTCCTCGGCCGCCTTGGAACTATCTGTGTATCGGACGCGTCGCGGGATAAGGGGTTGTCACTGGTAGTCGCCCCAAGCGCGTCCGATGCTTAGACCATTCCGAGGCGGACCCGAAGCCTCTTCCGTCTAGCCGTTGGGTCCTTCTCGCCGCATCCTTCGCCTCGCACCCCGATTGCTATGCGGTGAGGCTCCTCGGCCGCCTCGGAACTATCTGTGTATCGGACGCGTCGCGGGATAAGGGGTTGTCACTGGTAGTCGCCCCAAGCGCGTCCGATGCTTGGACCATTCCGAGGCGGACCCGAAGCCTCTTCCGTCTAGCCGTTGGGTCCTTCTCGCCGCATCCCTCGCCTCGCACCCCGATTGCTATGCGGTGAGGCTCCTCGGCCGCCTTGGAACTATCTGTGTATCGGACGCGTCGCGGGATAAGGGGTTGTCACTGGTAGTCGCCCCAAGCGCGTCCGATGCTTGGACCATTCCGAGGCGGACCCGAAGCCTCTTCCGTCTAGCCGTTGGGTCCTTCTCGCCGCATCCCTCGCCTCGCACCCCGATTGCTATGCGGTGAGGCTCCTCGGCCGCCTTGGAACTATCTGTGTATCGGACGCGTCGCGGGATAAGGGGTTGTCACTGGTAGTCGCCCCAAGCGCGTCCGATGCTTGGACCATTCCGAGGCGGACCCGAAGCCTCTTCCGTCTAGCCGTTGGGTCCTTCTCGCCGCATCCCTCGCCTCGCACCCCGATTGCTATGCGGTGAGGCTCCTCGGCCGCCTTGGAACTATCTGTGTATCGGACGCGTCGCGGGATAAGGGGTTGTCACTGGTAGTCGCCCCAAGCGCGTCCGATGCTTGGACCATTCCGAGGCGGCCCCGAAGCCTCTTCCGTGTAGCCGTTGGGTCCTTCTCGCCGCATCCCTCGCCTCGCACCCCGATTGCTATGCGGTGAGGCTCCTCGGCCGCCTTGGAACTATCTGTGTATCGGACGCGTCGCGGGATAAGGGGTTGTCACTGGTAGTCGCCCCAAGCGCGTCCGATGCTTGGACCATTCCGAGGCGGCCCCGAAGCCTCTTCCGTGTAGCCGTTGGGTCCTTCTCGCCGCATCCCTCGCCTCGCACCCCGATTGCTATGCGGTGAGGCTCCTCGGCCGCCTTGGAACTATCTGTGTATTGGACGCGTCGCGGGATAAGGGGTTGTCACTGGTAGTCGCCCCAAGCGCGTCCGATGCTTGGACCATTCCGAGGCGGACCTGAAGCCTCTTCCCTCTAGCCGTTGGGGCTTTCTCGCCGCATCCCTCGCCTCGCACCCTGATTGCTATGCTGTGAGGCTCCTCGGCCGCCTTGGAACTATCTGTGTATCGGACGCATCGCGGGATAAGGGGTTGGCAGTGGTAGTCGCCCCAAGCGCATCCGATGCTTGGACCATTCCGAGGCGGCCCTGCAGCCTCTTCCGTCTAGCCGTTGGGGCCATCTCGCCGCATCCCCCACCTCGCACCACGATTGCTATGCGGTGAGGCTCCTTGGCCGCCTCGGAACTATCTGTGTATCGGACGCATCGCGGGATAAGGGGTTGTCACTGGTAGTCGCCCCAAGCGCGTCCGATGCTTGGACTATTCCGAGGCGGCCCTGCAGCCTCTTCCGTCTAGCCGTTGGGGCCATCTCGCTGCATCCCCCACCTCCTCGGCCGCCTCGGAACTATCTGTGTATCGGACGCATCGCGGGATAAGGGGTTGGCAGTGGTAGTCGCCCCAAGCGCGTCCGATGCTTGGACTATTCCGAGGCAGCCCTGCAGCCTCTTCCGTCTAGCCTTTGGGGCCATCTCGCCGCATCCCTCGCCTCGCACCCCGATTGCTATGCGGTGAGGCTCCTCGGCCGCCTGGGAACTATCTTCGTATCGGACGCATCGCGGGATAAGGGGTTGTCACTGGTAGTCGCCCCAAGCGCGTCCGATGCTTGGACTATTCCGAGGCGGCCCTGTGGCCTCTTCCGTCTAGCCGTTGGGGCCATCTCGCCGCATCCCCCACCTCGCACCCCGATTGCTATGCGGTGAGGCTCTTCGGCCGCCTTGGAACTATCTTCGTATCGGACGCATTGCGGGATAAGGGGTTGTCACTGGTAGTGGCCCCAAGCGCGTCCGATGCTTGGACTATTCCGAGGCGGCCCTGCAGCCTCTTCCGTCTAGCCGTTGGGGCCATCTCGCCGCATCCCCCACCTCGCACCCCGATTGCTATGCGGTGAGGCTCCTCGGCCGCCTTGGAACTATCTTCGTATCGGACGCATCGCGGGATAAGGGGTTGTCACTGGTAGTCGCCCCAAGCGCGTCCGATGCTTGGACTATTCCGACGCGGCCCTGTGGCCTCTTCCGTCTAGCCGTTGGGGCCATCTCGCCGCATCCCCCACCTCGCACCCCGATTGCTATGCGGTGAGGCTCCTCGGCCGCCTTGGAACCATCTTCGTATCGGACGCATCGCGGGATAGGGGGCTGTCACTGGTAGTCGCCCCAAGCGTGTCCGATGCTTGGACCATTCCTAGGCGGCCCTGAAGCCTCTTCCGTCTAGCCGTTGGGGCCTTCCCGCCCCATCCCTCGCCTCGCACCCCCGATTGCTATGCGGTGAGGCTCCTCGGCCGCCTTGGAACCATCTGTGTATCGGACGCATCGCGGGATAAGGGGTTGGCACTGGCAGTCGCCCCAAGCGCGTCCGATGCTTGGACCATTCCGAGGTGGCCCTGAAGCCTCTTCCGTCTAGCCGTTGGGGCCTTCCCGCCCCATCCCTCGCCTCGCACCCCGATTGATATGCGGTGAGGCTCCTCGGCCGCCTTGGAACTATCTGTGTATCGGACGCATCGCGGGATAAGGGGTTGGCACTGGTAGTCGTCCCAATCGCATCCGATGCTTGGACCATTCCGAGGCGGCCCTGCAGCCTCTTCCGTTTAGCCGTCGGGGCCTTCCCGCCGCATCCCTCGCCTCGCATCCCAATTCCTATGCGGTGAGTCTTCTCGGCCGCCGCGGAACTATACCTGTTATTGCTACTGCATCCTTCGGCTGGTAACCTCCTCTGCCGCCTTGGAACGTTCTCTTTGTCGGACGCGTCGCGGGATAAGGGGTTGGCACTGGTAGTCGCCCCAAGCGCGCCCGATGCATAGACCGCTCCGAGTCGACCTTGCTTTCAGCCTCTCACATGCATAGACCTCTCTGAGTCGACCCTGCAGCCTCTCACGTTTAGCCTTTGGAATCTCGCCTCACAACATGATTGCTATCCTTGATGCATCCCTTGCCTCGAGCCCTGATTGCTTTCTTGGCTGCATCCCTCCTCTCCTCACAGCCCGGTTGTCATCACTGCTTCATCCGTCGCTTCATGCATTCTGGCTGCTGGGCCCTTCCCACCGCACACCTCGATTGCTATCTCTTCTGCATCACACACCCCGATTGCTATCTCTGCTACATCCCTCGGCTCTCACTTCTGCATCCTTCGCCTCACACCTCGATTGCTATCAATGCTGCATCCGTAACCTCACACCCCGATTGCTATGCGGGGAGGCTCCTTGGCCGCCTTGGAAATTTCTGTGTGTCGGACGCACCGCGGGATAAGGGGTTGGCACTGGTAGTCGCCCCAAGTGCGCCCGATTCTTAGACCGCTTCGAGGTGACCTCGTAGCCTCTTTCGTCCAGGCTTCCTGCCTTCAACGCCCTTTTTACACCTCGATTGCTATGCGCGGGCTCGTTGGCGTCTATCACCTCTCTGCGAAGAGTGGCACGATGATTGTTGGGGTAAATCGTAGCAGTCCGATCTCTGGCCTTGGGCCATTGTGAGGGCTGATCGATTTCCTGTGCGCATCTCGTGTTCGCCCAGTAACAGACTCGACGACTTGTAATCGGTCTTGTTCCCGATTGTTCCTGGAGGTAGTCTTCGGAACTCTTGGATTTGACCTGTCACTCGAACTGTCCTCTTCCGAGGATGCTTGTGTGTGTGTGCTTGTGCCATTTCCTTGGCGGTATTAACGAGATATTAAAGAGCGGAGTGAGCGCCTCGCCCAGCTATGTTTGGGGCTCTCACTCCCTTACCCGGTGTGCGACCGCTTTGCACGTAGGTTGCGGAGCATCGCGACTCTTTCGATGTTTGGCGGTTGTCTTCCGGTGATGCGTTGGTCCCGAAGTGCACGTTACTAGCATTTCTGCCATTGTTCTCGATCTTTGGCACGTTCCTTCGTTGCAATTGGATATATATCTCCGTTTATACGCGCAGGCTTCTCCCGCCTATTCAGCGCTGTCCCACTCTCAGCACTCTCGTGGTCTCCTTGGCTTCTCTCTCCCGTGAGCGAGCTCTCTTCTCGAGTCTTTTCCATGTCCCATGGAGGTTGCCTTGCGAAATTCGGGCACACAAACGTGACCGGATAAGAGCGGAATTGCCTATGAGGAGAAGCTCACCTTAGGGAGCAGCAATGCCGAGTGTTTCGACAGAGGGTAGA
>NW_026728937.1:392500-414995 GCF_030272615.1 Cryptomeria japonica
TCGCATTGGCTCTTCCGAGGCCCGGTTGCCACCCTGGCGCGCACGAAGTCGGAAGTAGGGTTAATTGCCCGGGTGCGCACCTTTGCCAGGGTGGGCACCTTACCTGGGCTGCGCACCAGGGCGGGCTCAAGATGGCACGCGCGTTCCGTTTTTTTCACTATCTTTCAAAACGGAAATTTTAAAATCTCCTTTTTTTTTTGCCTTTTCTGGAAATTAGTGAAGGCAGCGCATCAAAGGTGCGCACCTCGCTGCCCACCTTGGTGTGCTCTGAGGTGCGCACCCGGGAGCGCTACGAAGTGTGCTCCAAGGTGCGGCGTGCACGTTGTCGGAGCCCGGTTTGCCCCGGGTGCGCACCTCGCCTGCACCTTGGCCGGGGTGGGCACCTTGGCTGGGTTTGCCCAGGGTGCGCTCCGAAGCGGGGTTACTGGAGCGCCCCCTCTTTTTTTGTCAGAGCGTTTGGTGGGGTTTCTCGCATTGGCTCTTCCCAGGCCCGGTTGTTGGGTGCGCTCCCACCCTGGCGCGCGCGAAGTTGGAAGTTGGGTTAATTGCCCGGGCGCGCACCTTCGCCAGGGTGGGCACCTTGGTGCGCACACCTTGGCTGGGCTGCGCACCAGGGCGGGCTCAAGATGGCACCAGCATTCCCTTTTTCTCACTATCTTTCAAAACGGAAATTTTAAAATCTCGTTTTTTTTTTGCCTTTTATGGAAATTAGTGAAGGCATCGCATCAAAGGTGCGCACCTCGCTGCCCACCTTGGTGTGCTCCGAGGTGCCCACCACGGTGCGCAACGCCGGTGCGAACCCGGGAGCGCCCCGATGTGTGCTCCAAGGTGCGGCGTGCACGAAGTCGGACCCCGGTTTGCCCCGGGTGCGCACCTCGCGTGCACCTTGGTGCGCACACCTTGGCTGGGTTGCGCGGCCTGGTGGGCACCATGGTGCGCACCAAGGAGCGCTCCGAAGTGTGCTCCAAGGTGCGGCGTGCACGAAGTCGGAGCCCGGTTTGCCCCGGGTACGCACCTCGCGTGCACCTTCGCCGGGGTGGGCACCTCGGCTGGGTTGCGCGCCCTGGTGCGCACCAAGGAGCGCTCCGAAGTGTGCTCCAAGGTGCGGCGTGCACGAAGTCGGAGCCCGGTTTGCCCCGGGTGCGCACCTTCGCCGCGGTGCGCACCATGGCGTGCACGAAGTCGGAGCCCGGTTTGCCCCGGGTGCGCACCTCGCGTGCACCTTCGGCGGGGTTGCGCGCCCTGGTGGGCACCATGGTGCGCACCAAGGAGCGCTCCGAAGTGTGCTCCAAGGTGCGGCGTGCACGAAGTCGGAGCCCGGTTTGCCCCGGGTGCGCACCTCGCGTGCACCTTCGGCGGGGTTGCGCGCCCTGGTGGGCACCATGGTGCGCACCAAGGAGCGCTCCGAAGTGTGCTCCAAGGTGCGGCGTGCACGAAGTCGGAGCCCGGTTTGCCCCGGGTGCGCACCTCGCGTGCACCTTCGCCGCGGTGGGCACCATGGCGTGCACGAAGTCGGAGCCCGGTTTGCCCCGGGTGCGCACCTCGCGTGCACCTTCGCCGGGGTGGGCACCTCGGCTGGGTTGCGCGCCCTGGTGCGCACCAAGGAGCGCTCCGAAGTGTGCTCCAAGGTGCGGCGTGCACGAAGTCGGAGCCCGGTTTGCCCCGGGTGCGCACCTCGCGTGCACCTTCGCCAGGGTGGGCACCTCGGTGCGCACACCTTCTCAATGTTTTCTTGCCTTTTCTGGAAATTGGTGAAGGCAGCGCATCAAAGGTGCGCACCTCGGTGTGCTCCGAGGTGCGAACCCGAGAGCGCTCCGAGGTGCCCACGAAGTCGAAAGTCGGGTTAATTGCATTGTTTTCCCCGGGTGCGCTCCGAGGTGCGCAACATCGGCGCGCACCAAGGAGGGCTCCGAAGTGTGCTCCAAGGTGCGCACGATGGCGTGCACCTCTGGTGCGCACGATTCGGAGCTCGGTTTGACCGGGGTGCGCACACCTTGGCTGGGTTGCGCACCTTTTGTGCGCTCCAAGGTGCGCACGAAGTCGGAGCTCGGTTTGCCCCGGGTGCGCACCTTCGCCAGGGTGCGCACCTTGATGCGCACGCCTTGGCTGGGCTGCGCACCTTGGTGGGCGCCATGGTGCGCACCTTTCGTGCGCTCCAAGGTGCGCACGAAGTCGGAGCTCGGTTTGCCCCGGGTGCGCACCTTGGTGGGCGCCATGGTGCACTCCGAGGTGCCCAAGATTGGTGCGCACCAAGGAGCGCTCCGAAGTGCGCTCCAAGGTGCGCGCGAAGTCGAAAGTTGGGTTAATTGTCCGGTTTGCCTCGGGTGCGCACCTTGCGTGCACCTTCGCCAGGGTGGGCGCCTTGGTGCGCACACCTTGGCTGGGCTGCGCACACCTTGGCACCCGCGTTTCCTTCATTTTAAATTTTTTTTTTTTACAATCTCTCAAGTGGGAAATTCTATAATCTCAACTTTTTTTGCCTTTTCAGGAAACTTTTGAATGGAGCGCATCATTGGTGCGCTCCGAAGTGTGCTCCAAAGCTCTCTCCAGCTGCGTGCACCTGCCCCGGCCGCGCACCCGGCCCCGCCCAGCTTCGCTCACCTGTCCCGGGCGTCTGGTGCGGAACCTTAGAGTAAGAAACATCACCGTGCACCTTGGCCAACGTGCGCGACTCGACCGAGCGCGCACTGGCCGAGGTGCACACCGATTTCACCTGGGTGCGCGCGCAGCACCTCGGGCGCACCGGGGTGCGCGCACAACGCCCGGGTTGCACCGTGGCCTGTGTGCTCGGGGCGCCTCGGGTGCGCGCTCGGTGTCGCCCCCGCGCGCGCGGTAGTGCGGGCAGCGCACCCCGGCCCGGCCCGGCCCCGACGAGAACGCAAACGGGCAAAAGGTTTATTCAAATAGCATTGCGACGCCCGGCGAAAAACTAAAAAAGGGTGCAACACCGGGACTTCCCGGGAGGTCACCCATCCCAGTACTACTCCGGCCCAAGCGCGCTTAACTGCGGAGTTCTGATGGGATCCGGTGCACTAACGCTGGTATGATCGCACCCGTTATGAGCTTGTCGCAGTGTGTACTTAGCAAACCGCGACCCACGTGCGAATCCACCCCGGCCACCCACCCCCGTCGAGGTGCACACCCTCCCTCGCGAAGTGCGCCCCGTTCGCCAAGTGTGAGCCCTGCCCGGGTGCGCGCACCTTGCTAGGGCGTCGGGTGTGCACCCGGCCCGGCCTACGTGCGTGCACCTGGAGGGGGCGTCGTGTGCGTGCAGTGTCCCGTCTGCAACGCGGTGCCCACACACCACCTCGGGCGCAACGACCTGCGCTCACATGTGGGCCGAGTGCACCTTGGTGCATGTTCGGGGCGCCTCGGGTGCACGCTCGATCTTGCCCCGGTGCACCAAGGCGCTCGGTTTGCCCCGGGTGCGCACTTGGTGCAAGGTGGGCACCCAAAATAGGGATCAAGCACCAAAACACAAGTTTCGGGATGCAAAATGGGACCCAAGGACCACAAATGCGTTCCAAGACCCATGATGGGTCCACGAGAACAAAAATGTGTTCCGAGACTTAATAAACAAATATTGGGTTTTAGGAGAAGAAACATGCTCTGATGCCCAAAACGAGAATCGACCCCGAAAAGGCCACAGGCCAAAAGTGGGATGCGAGACAAAAAAAAATGGGACCCGAGGACCAAAATTGGGTTCCCAGGTCGAAGACAGGGCAACCGGACAAGAAACGACCTCTAAGGCTCGAAATGAGTCCCGACGACTAAAACTTGACAAGAAGCACCCATCAGGCACCCAACTCGACACCCATGGGATGCCGACCCACCCGGGCTTCCACCTAGCACACCTTGGCACCCACCCACCCTCGCACCCAACCTCGCACCCAACTTAGCACCTTTGAACCCACATTGGCACTCACCCTGACCCTGGCACCTTGGAACCCACATTGGCACTCACCTTGACCCTGGCACCCACCTTTGCACTCACCTTGGGACCCACCCTGGCTCCCACCTCGGCACCCACCCAGACACCCACCTTGGTTCCTTGGCACCCACCTTGGATCCTTGGCACCCACCCCGACACCCACCTTGGCACGCAACTTGGCTACTTGCCACCCACCTTGGCTCCTTGACGCCCACCCCGACAACCACCCCGTGACCTACCCTGGCTAGGGTTGGTGCACACCCACCCTGGTGCCCACCTTGGCACCCACCCTATGACCCACCTTGGCACGCACCTTAGTACCCACCCCGTTACCCACCCTAGGACCCACCCCGTGACCCACCTTGGCCAGGGTGGGTGCCTTGGTGCGCACAACTTGCCTGGGCTGCACACCAGGGCGGGCTCAAGATGGCACCCGCGTTCCGTTTTTTTCACTATCTTTCAAAACGGAAATTTTAAAATCTCATTTTTTTCTTTTTTTTGCCTTTTCTGGAAATTAGTGAAGGCAGCGCATCAAAGGTGCGCAATGCTGGTGCGAACCCGGGAGCGCTCCGATGTGTGCTCCAAGGTGCGGCGTGCACGAAGTCCGAGCCCGGTTTGCCCCGGGTGCGCACCTCGCGTGCACCTTCGCCGGGGTGAGCACCTTGGCTGGGTTGCGCGCCCTGGTGCGTACCAAGGAGCGCTCTGAAGTGTGCTCCAAGGTGCGGCGTGCACGAAGTCGGAGCCCGGTTTGCCCCGGGTGTGCACCTCGGGTGCGCACCTCGCGTGCACCTTCGCTGCGGTGGGCACCTTGGCTGGGTTGCGCGCCTTGGTGGGCACCATGCAGTGCACGAAGTCGGAGCCCGGTTTGCCCCGGGCGCACACCTCCGCCAGGGTGGGCACCTTGGTGCGCACAACTTGCCTGGGCTGCGCATCAGGAAGGGCTCAAGATGGCACCCGCGTTCCGTTTTTTTCACTATCTTTCAGAACGGAAATTTTAAAATATCGTTTTTTTTTGCCTTTTCTGGAAATTAGTGAAGGCAGCGCATCAAAGGTGCGCAACGCTGGTGCGAACCTGGGAGCGCTCCGATGTGTGCTCCAAGGTGCGGCGTGCACGAAGTCGGAGCCCGGTTTGCCTCGGGTGCGCCCTGGTGGGCACCATGGTGCGCACCAAGGAGCGCTCCGAAGTGTGCTCCAAGGTGCGGCCTGCACGAAGTCGGAGCCCGGTTTGCCCCGGGTGTGCACCTCGGGTGGGCACCTTGGTGCGCATGCCTTGCCTGGGCTGCGCACCAGGGCGGGCTCAAGATGGCACCCGCGTTCCTTTTTTTTCACTATCTTTCAAAACGGAAATTTTAAAATCTCATTTTTTTTTGCCTTTTTCTGGAAATTAGTGAAGGCAGCGCATCAAAGGTGCGCACCTCGCTGCCCACCACGGTGCGCAACGCCGGTGGGCACCCGGGAGTGCTTCGAAGTGTGCTCCAAGGTGCTGCGTGCACGTTGTCGGAGCCCGGTTTGCCCCGGGTGCGCACCTCGCGTGCACCTTCGTCGGGGTGGGCACCTTGGCTTGGTTTGCCCCGGCTGCGCTCCGAAGCGGGGTTATTGGAGCGCCGCCTCTTTTTTTGTCGGAGCGTTTGGTGGGGTTTCTCGCATTGGCTCTTCCGAGGCCCGGTTGCCACCCTGGCGCGCACGAAGTCGGAAGTAGGGTTAATTGCCCGGGTGCGCACCTTTGCCAGGGTGGCACCTTACCTGGGCTGCGCACCAGGGCGGGCTCAAGATGGCACGCGCGTTCCGTTTTTTTCACTATCTTTCAAAACGGAAATTTTAAAATCTCCTTTTTTTTTTGCCTTTTCTGGAAATTAGTGAAGGCAGCGCATCAAAGGTGCGCACCTCGCTGCCCACCTTGGTGTGCTCTGAGGTGCGCACCCGGGAGCGCTACGAAGTGTGCTCCAAGGTGCGGCGTGCACGTTGTCGGAGCCCGGTTTGCCCCGGGTGCGCACCTCGCCTGCACCTTGGCCGGGGTGGGCACCTTGGCTGGGTTTGCCCAGGGTGCGCTCCGAAGCGGGGTTACTGGAGCGCCCCCTCTTTTTTTGTCAGAGAGTTTGGTGGGGTTTCTCGCATTGGCTCTTCCCAGGCCCGGTTGTTGGGTGCGCTCCCACCCTGGCGCGCGCGAAGTTGGAAGTTGGGTTAATTGCCCGGGCGCGCACCTTCGCCAGGGTGGGCACCTTGGTGCGCAAACCTTGGCTGGGCTGCGCACCAGGGCGGGCTCAAGATGGCACCAGCATTCCCTTTTTCTCACTATCTTTCAAAACGGAAATTTTAAAATCTCGTTTTTTTTTTGCCTTTTATGGAAATTAGTGAAGGCATCGCATCAAAGGTGCGCACCTCGCTGCCCACCTTGGTGTGCTCCGAGGTGCCCACCATGGTGCGCAACGCCGGTGCGAACCCGGGAGCGCCCCGATGTGTGCTCCAAGGTGCGGCGTGCACGAAGTCGGACCCCGGTTTGCCCCGGGTGCGCACCTCGCGTGCACCTTGGTGCGCACACCTTGGCTGGGTTGCGCGGCCTGGTGGGCACCATGGTGCGCACCAAGGAGCGCTCCGAAGTGTGCTCCAAGGTGCGGCGTGCACGAAGTCGGAGCCCGGTTTGCCCCGGGTGCGCACCTTCGCCGCGGTGGGCACCATGGCGTGCACGAAGTCGGAGCCCGGTTTGCCCCGGGTGCGCACCTCGCGTGCACCTTCGCCGGGGTGGGCACCTCGGCTGGGTTGCGCGCCCTGGTGCGCACCAAGGAGCGCTCTGAAGTGTGCTCCAAGGTGCGGCGTGCACGAAGTCGGAGCCCGGTTTGCCCCGGGTGTGCACCTCGCGTGCACCTTCGCTGCGGTGGGCACCTTGGCTGGGTTGCGCGCCTTGGTGGGCACCATGCAGTGCACGAAGTCGGAGCCCGGTTTGCCCCGGGCGCGCACCTCCGCCAGGGTGGGCACCTTGGTGCGCACAACTTGCCTGGGCTGCGCACCAGGAAGGGCTCAAGATGGCACCCGCGTTCCGTTTTTTTCACTATCTTTCAGAACGGAAATTTTAAAATATCGTTTTTTTTTGCCTTTTCTGGAAATTAGTGAAGGCAGCGCATCAAAGGTGCGCAACGCTGGTGCGAACCTGGGAGCGCTCCGATGTGTGCTCCAAGGTGCGGCGTGCACGAAGTCGGACCCCGGTTTGCCCCGGGTGCGCACCTCGCGTGCACCTTGGTGCGCACACCTTGGCTGGGTTGCGCGCCCTGGTGGGCACCATGGTGCGCACCAAGGAGCGCTCCGAAGTGTGCTCCAAGGTGCGGCGTGCACGAAGTCGGAGCCCGGTTTGCCCCGGGTGCGCACCTCGCGTGCACCTTCGCCGCGGTGGGCACCATGGCGTGCACGAAGTCGGAGCCCGGTTTGCCCCGGGTGCGCACCTCGCGTGCACCTTCGCCGGGGTGGGCACCTTAGTGTGCAGACCTTGGCTGGGTTGCGCGCCCTGGTGGGCACCATGGTGCGCACCAAGGAGCGCTCCGAAGTGTGCTCCAAGGTGCGGCCTGCACGAAGTCGGAGCCCGGTTTGCCCCGGGTGTGCACCTCGGGTGGGCACCTTGGTGCGCATGCCTTGCCTGGGCTGCGCACCAGGGCGGGCTCAAGATGGCACCCGCGTTCCTTTTTTTTCACTATCTTTCAAAACGGAAATTTTAAAATCTCATTTTTTTTTGCCTTTTTCTGGAAATTAGTGAAGGCAGCGCATCAAAGGTGCGCACCTCGCTGCCCACCACGGTGCGCAACGCCGGTGGGCACCCGGGAGTGCTTCGAAGTGTGCTCCAAGGTGCTGCGTGCACGTTGTCGGAGCCCGGTTTGCCCCGGGTGCGCACCTCGCGTGCACCTTCGTCGGGGTGGGCACCTTGGCTGGGTTTGCCCCGGCTGCGCTCCGAAGCGGGGTTATTGGAGCGCCGCCTCTTTTTTTGTCGGAGCGTTTGGTGGGGTTTCTCGCATTGGCTCTTCCGAGGCCCGGTTGCCACCCTGGCGCGCACGAAGTCGGAAGTAGGGTTAATTGCCCGGGTGCGCACCTTTGCCAGGGTGGGCACCTTACCTGGGCTGCGCACCAGGGCGGGCTCAAGATGGCACGCGCGTTCCGTTTTTTTCACTATCTTTCAAAACGGAAATTTTAAAATCTCCTTTTTTTTTTGCCTTTTCTGGAAATTAGTGAAGGCAGCGCATCAAAGGTGCGCACCTCGCTGCCCACCTTGGTGTGCTCTGAGGTGCGCACCCGGGAGCGCTACGAAGTGTGCTCCAAGGTGCGGCGTGCACGTTGTCGGAGCCCGGTTTGCCCCGGGTGCGCACCTCGCCTGCACCTTGGCCGGGGTGGGCACCTTGGCTGGGTTTGCCCAGGGTGCGCTCCGAAGCGGGGTTACTGGAGCGCCCCCTCTTTTTTTGTCAGAGCGTTTGGTGGGGTTTCTCGCATTGGCTCTTCCCAGGCCCGGTTGTTGGGTGCGCTCCCACCCTGGCGCGCGCGAAGTTGGAAGTTGGGTTAATTGCCCGGGCGCGCACCTTCGCCAGGGTGGGCACCTTGGTGCGCACACCTTGGCTGGGCTGCGCACCAGGGCGGGCTCAAGATGGCACCAGCATTCCCTTTTTCTCACTATCTTTCAAAACGGAAATTTTAAAATCTCGTTTTTTTTTTGCCTTTTATGGAAATTAGTGAAGGCATCGCATCAAAGGTGCGCACCTCGCTGCCCACCTTGGTGTGCTCCGAGGTGCCCACCACGGTGCGCAACGCCGGTGCGAACCCGGGAGCGCCCCGATGTGTGCTCCAAGGTGCGGCGTGCACGAAGTCGGACCCCGGTTTGCCCCGGGTGCGCACCTCGCGTGCACCTTGGTGCGCACACCTTGGCTGGGTTGCGCGGCCTGGTGGGCACCATGGTGCGCACCAAGGAGCGCTCCGAAGTGTGCTCCAAGGTGCGGCGTGCACGAAGTCGGAGCCCGGTTTGCCCCGGGTACGCACCTCGCGTGCACCTTCGCCGGGGTGGGCACCTCGGCTGGGTTGCGCGCCCTGGTGCGCACCAAGGAGCGCTCCGAAGTGTGCTCCAAGGTGCGGCGTGCACGAAGTCGGAGCCCGGTTTGCCCCGGGTGCGCACCTTCGCCGCGGTGCGCACCATGGCGTGCACGAAGTCGGAGCCCGGTTTGCCCCGGGTGCGCACCTCGCGTGCACCTTCGGCGGGGTTGCGCGCCCTGGTGGGCACCATGGTGCGCACCAAGGAGCGCTCCGAAGTGTGCTCCAAGGTGCGGCGTGCACGAAGTCGGAGCCCGGTTTGCCCCGGGTGCGCACCTCGCGTGCACCTTCGGCGGGGTTGCGCGCCCTGGTGGGCACCATGGTGCGCACCAAGGAGCGCTCCGAAGTGTGCTCCAAGGTGCGGCGTGCACGAAGTCGGAGCCCGGTTTGCCCCGGGTGCGCACCTCGCGTGCACCTTCGCCGCGGTGGGCACCATGGCGTGCACGAAGTCGGAGCCCGGTTTGCCCCGGGTGCGCACCTCGCGTGCACCTTCGCCGGGGTGGGCACCTCGGCTGGGTTGCGCGCCCTGGTGCGCACCAAGGAGCGCTCCGAAGTGTGCTCCAAGGTGCGGCGTGCACGAAGTCGGAGCCCGGTTTGCCCCGGGTGCGCACCTCGCGTGCACCTTCGCCAGGGTGGGCACCTCGGTGCGCACACCTTCTCAATGTTTTCTTGCCTTTTCTGGAAATTGGTGAAGGCAGCGCATCAAAGGTGCGCACCTCGGTGTGCTCCGAGGTGCGAACCCGAGAGCGCTCCGAGGTGCCCACGAAGTCGAAAGTCGGGTTAATTGCATTGTTTTCCCCGGGTGCGCTCCGAGGTGCGCAACATCGGCGCGCACCAAGGAGGGCTCCGAAGTGTGCTCCAAGGTGCGCACGATGGCGTGCACCTCTGGTGCGCACGATTCGGAGCTCGGTTTGACCGGGGTGCGCACACCTTGGCTGGGTTGCGCACCTTTTGTGCGCTCCAAGGTGCGCACGAAGTCGGAGCTCGGTTTGCCCCGGGTGCGCACCTTCGCCAGGGTGCGCACCTTGATGCGCACGCCTTGGCTGGGCTGCGCACCTTGGTGGGCGCCATGGTGCGCACCTTTCGTGCGCTCCAAGGTGCGCACGAAGTCGGAGCTCGGTTTGCCCCGGGTGCGCACCTTGGTGGGCGCCATGGTGCACTCCGAGGTGCCCAAGATTGGTGCGCACCAAGGAGCGCTCCGAAGTGCGCTCCAAGGTGCGCGCGAAGTCGAAAGTTGGGTTAATTGTCCGGTTTGCCTCGGGTGCGCACCTTGCGTGCACCTTCGCCAGGGTGGGCGCCTTGGTGCGCACACCTTGGCTGGGCTGCGCACACCTTGGCACCCGCGTTTCCTTCATTTTAAATTTTTTTTTTTTACAATCTCTCAAGTGGGAAATTCTATAATCTCAACTTTTTTTGCCTTTTCAGGAAACTTTTGAATGGAGCGCATCATTGGTGCGCTCCGAAGTGTGCTCCAAAGCTCTCTCCAGCTGCGTGCACCTGCCCCGGCCGCGCACCCGGCCCCGCCCAGCTTCGCTCACCTGTCCCGGGCGTCTGGTGCGGAACCTTAGAGTAAGAAACATCACCGTGCACCTTGGCCAACGTGCGCGACTCGACCGAGCGCGCACTGGCCGAGGTGCACACCGATTTCACCTGGGTGCGCGCGCAGCACCTCGGGCGCACCGGGGTGCGCGCACAACGCCCGGGTTGCACCGTGGCCTGTGTGCTCGGGGCGCCTCGGGTGCGCGCTCGGTGTCGCCCCCGCGCGCGCGGTAGTGCGGGCAGCGCACCCCGGCCCGGCCCGGCCCCGACGAGAACGCAAACGGGCAAAAGGTTTATTCAAATAGCATTGCGACGCCCGGCGAAAAACTAAAAAAGGGTGCAACACCGGGACTTCCCGGGAGGTCACCCATCCCAGTACTACTCCGGCCCAAGCGCGCTTAACTGCGGAGTTCTGATGGGATCCGGTGCACTAACGCTGGTATGATCGCACCCGTTATGAGCTTGTCGCAGTGTGTACTTAGCAAACCGCGACCCACGTGCGAATCCACCCCGGCCACCCACCCCCGTCGAGGTGCACACCCTCCCTCGCGAAGTGCGCCCCGTTCGCCAAGTGTGAGCCCTGCCCGGGTGCGCGCACCTTGCTAGGGCGTCGGGTGTGCACCCGGCCCGGCCTACGTGCGTGCACCTGGAGGGGGCGTCGTGTGCGTGCAGTGTCCCGTCTGCAACGCGGTGCCCACACACCACCTCGGGCGCAACGACCTGCGCTCACATGTGGGCCGAGTGCACCTTGGTGCATGTTCGGGGCGCCTCGGGTGCACGCTCGATCTTGCCCCGGTGCACCAAGGCGCTCGGTTTGCCCCGGGTGCGCACTTGGTGCAAGGTGGGCACCCAAAATAGGGATCAAGCACCAAAACACAAGTTTCGGGATGCAAAATGGGACCCAAGGACCACAAATGCGTTCCAAGACCCATGATGGGTCCACGAGAACAAAAATGTGTTCCGAGACTTAATAAACAAATATTGGGTTTTAGGAGAAGAAACATGCTCTGATGCCCAAAACGAGAATCGACCCCGAAAAGGCCACAGGCCAAAAGTGGGATGCGAGACAAAAAAAAATGGGACCCGAGGACCAAAATTGGGTTCCCAGGTCGAAGACAGGGCAACCGGACAAGAAACGACCTCTAAGGCTCGAAATGAGTCCCGACGACTAAAACTTGACAAGAAGCACCCATCAGGCACCCAACTCGACACCCATGGGATGCCGACCCACCCGGGCTTCCACCTAGCACACCTTGGCACCCACCCACCCTCGCACCCAACCTCGCACCCAACTTAGCACCTTTGAACCCACATTGGCACTCACCCTGACCCTGGCACCTTGGAACCCACATTGGCACTCACCTTGACCCTGGCACCCACCTTTGCACTCACCTTGGGACCCACCCTGGCTCCCACCTCGGCACCCACCCAGACACCCACCTTGGTTCCTTGGCACCCACCTTGGATCCTTGGCACCCACCCCGACACCCACCTTGGCACGCAACTTGGCTACTTGCCACCCACCTTGGCTCCTTGACGCCCACCCCGACAACCACCCCGTGACCTACCCTGGCTAGGGTTGGTGCACACCCACCCTGGTGCCCACCTTGGCACCCACCCTATGACCCACCTTGGCACGCACCTTAGTACCCACCCCGTTACCCACCCTAGGACCCACCCCGTGACCCACCTTGGCCAGGGTGGGTGCCTTGGTGCGCACAACTTGCCTGGGCTGCACACCAGGGCGGGCTCAAGATGGCACCCGCGTTCCGTTTTTTTCACTATCTTTCAAAACGGAAATTTTAAAATCTCATTTTTTTCTTTTTTTTGCCTTTTCTGGAAATTAGTGAAGGCAGCGCATCAAAGGTGCGCAATGCTGGTGCGAACCCGGGAGCGCTCCGATGTGTGCTCCAAGGTGCGGCGTGCACGAAGTCCGAGCCCGGTTTGCCCCGGGTGCGCACCTCGCGTGCACCTTCGCCGGGGTGAGCACCTTGGCTGGGTTGCGCGCCCTGGTGCGTACCAAGGAGCGCTCTGAAGTGTGCTCCAAGGTGCGGCGTGCACGAAGTCGGAGCCCGGTTTGCCCCGGGTGTGCACCTCGGGTGCGCACCTCGCGTGCACCTTCGCTGCGGTGGGCACCTTGGCTGGGTTGCGCGCCTTGGTGGGCACAATGCAGTGCACGAAGTCGGAGCCCGGTTTGCCCCGGGCGCGCACCTCCGCCAGGGTGGGCACCTTGGTGCGCACAACTTGCCTGGGCTGCGCATCAGGAAGGGCTCAAGATGGCACCCGCGTTCCGTTTTTTTCACTATCTTTCAGAACGGAAATTTTAAAATATCGTTTTTTTTTGCCTTTTCTGGAAATTAGTGAAGGCAGCGCATCAAAGGTGCGCAACGCTGGTGCGAACCTGGGAGCGCTCCGATGTGTGCTCCAAGGTGCGGCGTGCACGAAGTCGGAGCCCGGTTTGCCTCGGGTGCGCCCTGGTGGGCACCATGGTGCGCACCAAGGAGCGCTCCGAAGTGTGCTCCAAGGTGCGGCCTGCACGAAGTCGGAGCCCGGTTTGCCCCGGGTGTGCACCTCGGGTGGGCACCTTGGTGCGCATGCCTTGCCTGGGCTGCGCACCAGGGCGGGCTCAAGATGGCACCCGCGTTCCTTTTTTTTCACTATCTTTCAAAACGGAAATTTTAAAATCTCATTTTTTTTTGCCTTTTTCTGGAAATTAGTGAAGGCAGCGCATCAAAGGTGCGCACCTCGCTGCCCACCACGGTGCGCAACGCCGGTGGGCACCCGGGAGTGCTTCGAAGTGTGCTCCAAGGTGCTGCGTGCACGTTGTCGGAGCCCGGTTTGCCCCGGGTGCGCACCTCGCGTGCACCTTCGTCGGGGTGGGCACCTTGGCTTGGTTTGCCCCGGCTGCGCTCCGAAGCGGGGTTATTGGAGCGCCGCCTCTTTTTTTGTCGGAGCGTTTGGTGGGGTTTCTCGCATTGGCTCTTCCGAGGCCCGGTTGCCACCCTGGCGCGCACGAAGTCGGAAGTAGGGTTAATTGCCCGGGTGCGCACCTTTGCCAGGGTGGCACCTTACCTGGGCTGCGCACCAGGGCGGGCTCAAGATGGCACGCGCGTTCCGTTTTTTTCACTATCTTTCAAAACGGAAATTTTAAAATCTCCTTTTTTTTTTGCCTTTTCTGGAAATTAGTGAAGGCAGCGCATCAAAGGTGCGCACCTCGCTGCCCACCTTGGTGTGCTCTGAGGTGCGCACCCGGGAGCGCTACGAAGTGTGCTCCAAGGTGCGGCGTGCACGTTGTCGGAGCCCGGTTTGCCCCGGGTGCGCACCTCGCCTGCACCTTGGCCGGGGTGGGCACCTTGGCTGGGTTTGCCCAGGGTGCGCTCCGAAGCGGGGTTACTGGAGCGCCCCCTCTTTTTTTGTCAGAGAGTTTGGTGGGGTTTCTCGCATTGGCTCTTCCCAGGCCCGGTTGTTGGGTGCGCTCCCACCCTGGCGTGCGCGAAGTTGGAAGTTGGGTTAATTGCCCGGGCGCGCACCTTCGCCAGGGTGGGCACCTTGGTGCGCAAACCTTGGCTGGGCTGCGCACCAGGGCGGGCTCAAGATGGCACCAGCATTCCCTTTTTCTCACTATCTTTCAAAACGGAAATTTTAAAATCTCGTTTTTTTTTTGCCTTTTATGGAAATTAGTGAAGGCATCGCATCAAAGGTGCGCACCTCGCTGCCCACCTTGGTGTGCTCCGAGGTGCCCACCACGGTGCGCAACGCCGGTGCGAACCCGGGAGCGCCCCGATGTGTGCTCCAAGGTGCGGCGTGCACGAAGTCGGACCCCGGTTTGCCCCGGGTGCGCACCTCGCGTGCACCTTGGTGCGCACACCTTGGCTGGGTTGCGCGGCCTGGTGGGCACCATGGTGCGCACCAAGGAGCGCTCCGAAGTGTGCTCCAAGGTGCGGCGTGCACGAAGTCGGAGCCCGGTTTGCCCCGGGTGCGCACCTTCGCCGCGGTGGGCACCATGGCGTGCACGAAGTCGGAGCCCGGTTTGCCCCGGGTGCGCACCTCGCGTGCACCTTCGCCGGGGTGGGCACCTCGGCTGGGTTGCGCGCCCTGGTGCGCACCAAGGAGCGCTCTGAAGTGTGCTCCAAGGTGCGGCGTGCACGAAGTCGGAGCCCGGTTTGCCCCGGGTGTGCACCTCGCGTGCGCACCTCGCGTGCACCTTCGCTGCGGTGGGCACCTTGGCTGGGTTGCGCGCCTTGGTGGGCACCATGCAGTGCACGAAGTCGGAGCCCGGATTGCCCCGGGCGCGCACCTCCGCCAGGGTGGGCACCTTGGTGCGCACAACTTGCCTGGGGTGCGCACCAGGAAGGGCTCAAGATGGCACCCGCGTTCCGTTTTTTTCACTATCTTTCAGAACGGAAATTTTAAAATCTCGTTTTTTTTTGCCTTTTCTGGAAATTAGTGAAGGCAGCGCATCAAAGGTGCGCAACGCTGGTGCGAACCTGGGAGCGCTCCGATGTGTGCTCCAAGGTGCGGCGTGCACGAAGTCGGACCCCGGTTTGCCCCGGGTGCGCACCTCGCGTGCACCTTGGTGCGCACACCTTGGCTGGGTTGCGCGCCCTGGTGGGCACCATGGTGCGCACCAAGGAGCGCTCCGAAGTGTGCTCCAAGGTGCGGCGTGCACGAAGTCGGAGCCCGGTTTGCCCCGGGTGCGCACCTCGCGTGCACCTTCGCCGCGGTGGGCACCATGGCGTGCACGAAGTCGGAGCCCGGTTTGCCCCGGGTGCGCACCTCGCGTGCACCTTCGCCGGGGTGGGCACCTTGGTGTGCAGACCTTGGCTGGGTTGCGCGCCCTGGTGGGCACCATGGTGCGCACCAAGGAGCGCTCCGAAGTGTGCTCCAAGGTGCGGCCTGCACGAAGTCGGAGCCCGGTTTGCCCCGGGTGTGCACCTCGGGTGGGCACCTTGGTGCGCATGCCTTGCCTGGGCTGCGCACCAGGGCGGGCTCAAGATGGCACCCGCGTTCCTTTTTTTTCACTATCTTTCAAAACGGAAATTTTAAAATCTCATTTTTTTTTGCCTTTTTCTGGAAATTAGTGAAGGCAGCGCATCAAAGGTGCGCACCTCGCTGCCCACCACGGTGCGCAACGCCGGTGGGCACCCGGGAGTGCTTCGAAGTGTGCTCCAAGGTGCTGCGTGCACGTTGTCGGAGCCCGGTTTGCCCCGGGTGCGCACCTCGCGTGCACCTTCGTCGGGGTGGGCACCTTGGCTGGGTTTGCCCCGGCTGCGCTCCGAAGCGGGGTTATTGGAGCGCCGCCTCTTTTTTTGTCGGAGCGTTTGGTGGGGTTTCTCGCATTGGCTCTTCCGAGGCCCGGTTGCCACCCTGGCGCGCACGAAGTCGGAAGTAGGGTTAATTGCCCGGGTGCGCACCTTTGCCAGGGTGGGCACCTTACCTGGGCTGCGCACCAGGGCGGGCTCAAGATGGCACGCGCGTTCCGTTTTTTTCACTATCTTTCAAAACGGAAATTTTAAAATCTCCTTTTTTTTTTGCCTTTTCTGGAAATTAGTGAAGGCAGCGCATCAAAGGTGCGCACCTCGCTGCCCACCTTGGTGTGCTCTGAGGTGCGCACCCGGGAGCGCTACGAAGTGTGCTCCAAGGTGCGGCGTGCACGTTGTCGGAGCCCGGTTTGCCCCGGGTGCGCACCTCGCCTGCACCTTGGCCGGGGTGGGCACCTTGGCTGGGTTTGCCCAGGGTGCGCTCCGAAGCGGGGTTACTGGAGCGCCCCCTCTTTTTTTGTCAGAGCGTTTGGTGGGGTTTCTCGCATTGGCTCTTCCCAGGCCCGGTTGTTGGGTGCGCTCCCACCCTGGCGCGCGCGAAGTTGGAAGTTGGGTTAATTGCCCGGGCGCGCACCTTCGCCAGGGTGGGCACCTTGGTGCGCACACCTTGGCTGGGCTGCGCACCAGGGCGGGCTCAAGATGGCACCAGCATTCCCTTTTTCTCACTATCTTTCAAAACGGAAATTTTAAAATCTCGTTTTTTTTTTGCCTTTTATGGAAATTAGTGAAGGCATCGCATCAAAGGTGCGCACCTCGCTGCCCACCTTGGTGTGCTCCGAGGTGCCCACCACGGTGCGCAACGCCGGTGCGAACCCGGGAGCGCCCCGATGTGTGCTCCAAGGTGCGGCGTGCACGAAGTCGGACCCCGGTTTGCCCCGGGTGCGCACCTCGCGTGCACCTTGGTGCGCACACCTTGGCTGGGTTGCGCGGCCTGGTGGGCACCATGGTGCGCACCAAGGAGCGCTCCGAAGTGTGCTCCAAGGTGCGGCGTGCACGAAGTCGGAGCCCGGTTTGCCCCGGGTACGCACCTCGCGTGCACCTTCGCCGGGGTGGGCACCTCGGCTGGGTTGCGCGCCCTGGTGCGCACCAAGGAGCGCTCCGAAGTGTGCTCCAAGGTGCGGCGTGCACGAAGTCGGAGCCCGGTTTGCCCCGGGTGCGCACCTTCGCCGCGGTGCGCACCATGGCGTGCACGAAGTCGGAGCCCGGTTTGCCCCGGGTGCGCACCTCGCGTGCACCTTCGGCGGGGTTGCGCGCCCTGGTGGGCACCATGGTGCGCACCAAGGAGCGCTCCGAAGTGTGCTCCAAGGTGCGGCGTGCACGAAGTCGGAGCCCGGTTTGCCCCGGGTGCGCACCTCGCGTGCACCTTCGGCGGGGTTGCGCGCCCTGGTGGGCACCATGGTGCGCACCAAGGAGCGCTCCGAAGTGTGCTCCAAGGTGCGGCGTGCACGAAGTCGGAGCCCGGTTTGCCCCGGGTGCGCACCTCGCGTGCACCTTCGCCGCGGTGGGCACCATGGCGTGCACGAAGTCGGAGCCCGGTTTGCCCCGGGTGCGCACCTCGCGTGCACCTTCGCCGGGGTGGGCACCTCGGCTGGGTTGCGCGCCCTGGTGCGCACCAAGGAGCGCTCCGAAGTGTGCTCCAAGGTGCGGCGTGCACGAAGTCGGAGCCCGGTTTGCCCCGGGTGCGCACCTCGCGTGCACCTTCGCCAGGGTGGGCACCTCGGTGCGCACACCTTCTCAATGTTTTCTTGCCTTTTCTGGAAATTGGTGAAGGCAGCGCATCAAAGGTGCGCACCTCGGTGTGCTCCGAGGTGCGAACCCGAGAGCGCTCCGAGGTGCCCACGAAGTCGAAAGTCGGGTTAATTGCATTGTTTTCCCCGGGTGCGCTCCGAGGTGCGCAACATCGGCGCGCACCAAGGAGGGCTCCGAAGTGTGCTCCAAGGTGCGCACGATGGCGTGCACCTCTGGTGCGCACGATTCGGAGCTCGGTTTGACCGGGGTGCGCACACCTTGGCTGGGTTGCGCACCTTTTGTGCGCTCCAAGGTGCGCACGAAGTCGGAGCTCGGTTTGCCCCGGGTGCGCACCTTCGCCAGGGTGCGCACCTTGATGCGCACGCCTTGGCTGGGCTGCGCACCTTGGTGGGCGCCATGGTGCGCACCTTTCGTGCGCTCCAAGGTGCGCACGAAGTCGGAGCTCGGTTTGCCCCGGGTGCGCACCTTGGTGGGCGCCATGGTGCACTCCGAGGTGCCCAAGATTGGTGCGCACCAAGGAGCGCTCCGAAGTGCGCTCCAAGGTGCGCGCGAAGTCGAAAGTTGGGTTAATTGTCCGGTTTGCCTCGGGTGCGCACCTTGCGTGCACCTTCGCCAGGGTGGGCGCCTTGGTGCGCACACCTTGGCTGGGCTGCGCACACCTTGGCACCCGCGTTTCCTTCATTTTAAATTTTTTTTTTTTACAATCTCTCAAGTGGGAAATTCTATAATCTCAACTTTTTTTGCCTTTTCAGGAAACTTTTGAATGGAGCGCATCATTGGTGCGCTCCGAAGTGTGCTCCAAAGCTCTCTCCAGCTGCGTGCACCTGCCCCGGCCGCGCACCCGGCCCCGCCCAGCTTCGCTCACCTGTCCCGGGCGTCTGGTGCGGAACCTTAGAGTAAGAAACATCACCGTGCACCTTGGCCAACGTGCGCGACTCGACCGAGCGCGCACTGGCCGAGGTGCACACCGATTTCACCTGGGTGCGCGCGCAGCACCTCGGGCGCACCGGGGTGCGCGCACAACGCCCGGGTTGCACCGTGGCCTGTGTGCTCGGGGCGCCTCGGGTGCGCGCTCGGTGTCGCCCCCGCGCGCGCGGTAGTGCGGGCAGCGCACCCCGGCCCGGCCCGGCCCCGACGAGAACGCAAACGGGCAAAAGGTTTATTCAAATAGCATTGCGACGCCCGGCGAAAAACTAAAAAAGGGTGCAACACCGGGACTTCCCGGGAGGTCACCCATCCCAGTACTACTCCGGCCCAAGCGCGCTTAACTGCGGAGTTCTGATGGGATCCGGTGCACTAACGCTGGTATGATCGCACCCGTTATGAGCTTGTCGCAGTGTGTACTTAGCAAACCGCGACCCACGTGCGAATCCACCCCGGCCACCCACCCCCGTCGAGGTGCACACCCTCCCTCGCGAAGTGCGCCCCGTTCGCCAAGTGTGAGCCCTGCCCGGGTGCGCGCACCTTGCTAGGGCGTCGGGTGTGCACCCGGCCCGGCCTACGTGCGTGCACCTGGAGGGGGCGTCGTGTGCGTGCAGTGTCCCGTCTGCAACGCGGTGCCCACACACCACCTCGGGCGCAACGACCTGCGCTCACATGTGGGCCGAGTGCACCTTGGTGCATGTTCGGGGCGCCTCGGGTGCACGCTCGATCTTGCCCCGGTGCACCAAGGCGCTCGGTTTGCCCCGGGTGCGCACTTGGTGCAAGGTGGGCACCCAAAATAGGGATCAAGCACCAAAACACAAGTTTCGGGATGCAAAATGGGACCCAAGGACCACAAATGCGTTCCAAGACCCATGATGGGTCCACGAGAACAAAAATGTGTTCCGAGACTTAATAAACAAATATTGGGTTTTAGGAGAAGAAACATGCTCTGATGCCCAAAACGAGAATCGACCCCGAAAAGGCCACAGGCCAAAAGTGGGATGCGAGACAAAAAAAAATGGGACCCGAGGACCAAAATTGGGTTCCCAGGTCGAAGACAGGGCAACCGGACAAGAAACGACCTCTAAGGCTCGAAATGAGTCCCGACGACTAAAACTTGACAAGAAGCACCCATCAGGCACCCAACTCGACACCCATGGGATGCCGACCCACCCGGGCTTCCACCTAGCACACCTTGGCACCCACCCACCCTCGCACCCAACCTCGCACCCAACTTAGCACCTTTGAACCCACATTGGCACTCACCCTGACCCTGGCACCTTGGAACCCACATTGGCACTCACCTTGACCCTGGCACCCACCTTTGCACTCACCTTGGGACCCACCCTGGCTCCCACCTCGGCACCCACCCAGACACCCACCTTGGTTCCTTGGCACCCACCTTGGATCCTTGGCACCCACCCCGACACCCACCTTGGCACGCAACTTGGCTACTTGCCACCCACCTTGGCTCCTTGACGCCCACCCCGACAACCACCCCGTGACCTACCCTGGCTAGGGTTGGTGCACACCCACCCTGGTGCCCACCTTGGCACCCACCCTATGACCCACCTTGGCACGCACCTTAGTACCCACCCCGTTACCCACCCTAGGACCCACCCCGTGACCCACCTTGGCCAGGGTGGGTGCACCCACCCTGGTGCCCACCTTGGCACCCACCCATCCTAGCACCCAGCCTGTGACCGGGCTTGGAACCCAACCTTGCACCCGCACCCGTCTTGGCCAGTGTGGGTGCGCACCCATCCTGGCACCCACGTTGTGACACACCCTTTAACCCACGCACCCTAGCACCCACGTTGGCACCCACCTTGGAACCCAACCTAGCAACTTGGCACCCACCCCGTGACCCACCTTGGCATCCACCATAGCAGTCGCCGACTTGGCACCCACCTCGGCACCCACCTTGACACTTGTGGACCCACCTTGCCACTCACCCTAGCATCGACCCATCCTAGCACCCACCCTGGCACCTTTGCACCCTAGCACTCACCCATCCTAGCACCTAACCTGTGACCCACCTTGACACTCACCCTCGCACCCACCTTGGAACCCAACCTAGCACCCACCCACCCTGACACCAACCCTAGCACCTACCCACCCTTGCACCCACCCTGTGACCCATCTTGGCACCCACCCATCCTACCACTCAACCTATCACCCACCTTCTCACCCACCTTGGCATCCACCTTAGCACCCACCCACACTGGCACCTTGGCACCCACCTCGGGCAAGGTGGGTGCACACCCACCCTGGCACCCAATTTAGAACCCACCGAGCATGTTACCCACCTTGGCACCCACATTGCAGCCCACCCTAGTACCCACCCTATGACCCACATTGGCATCCACACCCTAGCACCCAGGCACCTCGACACCCGCCTTGACACCCACCCTAGCACTGAACCTGTGACCCACCTTGGAACTCACCCTAGAACCCACCCACCCTGTGAACCACCTTGGCATCCACCTTAGCACCCACCCACCTTGGCACCCACTCTAGCACTCACCCATCCTAACACCCAACTTGTTACCCACCTTGGCACCCGCCCTCGCGTCCACCTTGAAACCCACCCTAGCACCCACCCACGCAGGAGCCCACCTTGGCACCCAACCTAACACCCACGCATCCTGGCACCCAACTTGTGACCCACCTTGGAACCCACCCTAGTACCCACCTTTGAACCCACTATATCACCAACCCACCTTGGCACCCACCCTATGACCCTCTTTGGAATCCACCCTAGCACGCACCCACCCTGGCACCCACCATGGAGCGCACCCTAGCACCCACCCACCTCGGCACGCACCTCAACACCCACCTTGGTGTGCGCACTGCGCCAACCTCTCAAAGACCCTATGTGGTGCGCTCCAAAGTGTACACCTTTGGTGCGCTCCAAGGTGCGCACCTTTGGTGCACACCGAGGTGCACACCAAAGTGTGCACCGAGGTGAGCACCAAAGTGCACTCCAGGGTGCACACCAAGGCGTGCACCTTTGGTGCGGTCAATGCAAACGAATTCGGAAGTTGGGGTCGATGTCCTAATCGCTGCTGCAGACTACACGTATGAGAATCGGACAAATAGCTTTATATAGGGGAGGTGTTGCGTTTGATGGGTCGACTCCCCTGGTTGTGTGCACTGCACCAACTTCAAAGACCCTGTCTTGTTTAAGAAGTCAAAAGTTGGGGTGGATGTCCTAATCATTGCTGCAGTCTACGCATGTATGAGAATCAGACAAATAGCTTATATAGGGGAGGTGTTGCATTCGGTGGGTTGACTCCCCTGGTTGTGCGCACTGCGCCAACCTCAAAGACCCCGCATAGCAGAAGAAGTCGGAAGTCGGATTTTGGTGAGCACCAAGGCGTGCACCTTTGGTGCGGTCAACGCAGACGAATTCAGAAGTTGGGGTGGATGTCCTAATCGTTGTTGCAGGCTACACATGTATGAGAATCAGACAAATAGCTTATATAGGGGAGGTGTTGGGTTTGATGGGTCAACTCCCTTGGTTGTGCGCATTACGCCAACCTCAAAGACCTTGTTTTCGTTAAGAAGTCAAAAGTTGGGGTCAATGTCCTAATGGCTCCTGCAGGCTACACATGTATGAGAATCGGACAAATAGCTTATATAGGGGAGGTGTTGGGTTTGATGGGTCGACTCCCCTGGTTGTGCGCATTACGTCAACCTCAAAGACCTTGTTTTCGTTAAGAAGTCAAAAGTTGGGGTCGATGTCCTAATTGCTCCTGTAGACTACACATGTATGAGAATCAGACAAATAGCTTATATAGGGGAGGTGTTGGGTTTGATGGGTTGACTCCCCTAGTTGTTCGCATTACACCAACCTCAAAGACCTTGTTTTCGTTTAGAAGCCGAAAGTTGGGGTCGATGTCCTAATTGCTCCTGCAGGCTACGCATGTATGAGAATCAGACAAATAGCTTATATAGGGGAGGTGTTGGGTTT
>NW_026728938.1:300000-414848 GCF_030272615.1 Cryptomeria japonica
AGCTTCGAAGCGATTGTGGACACGGGGAGCGATCTGATTTGGACTCAGTGCAAGCCTTGCAAGGACTGCTTCTCTCAGCCTACGCCAATCTTCGACCCCTCCAAGTCCCCCACATTTTCCACAATTCCCTGCGGTGATTCTCTTTGTGACGCCTTGGGGAGTACACAAACCGGATGCAATCCAGATTGTACCTTTATGTATCAGTATGGCGATGGTTCCTTCACCAGCGGCGACCTGGCTTACGAGACATTGTCAATTGGGAGCAGCAAGGTTAAAGGCATTGCATTTGGATGCGGGCATGACAACGAAGGACAAGGATTCTCTCAGGGTGGTGGCCTTGTGGGACTGGGAAGAGGTGGTCTCTCCCTTATCTCACAGCTGGGTTCCAAAGCAGAGAACATGTTCTCTTACTGTCTTTTGCCCATCACCGACTCTTCTTCACAAACCAGCCCCCTCTTTTTCGGCGACGGTGCTTCCTTGAGCGGAGGAGCCAAGACTCTCCCACTCATCAAGAGCAGTATCATTCCCACTTTCTGGTACATTCCTATTACAGGAATCACCCTCAATGGTAAGGCACTAGATATTCCTCCTGGAACTTTCGATCTGCAATCGGACGGCAGCGGAGGTATGATCATCGACTCCGGAACCACTGTTACCATTCTGGACCAGGCTGCCTACTCTCCTCTTAAGGAAGCAATTCAGTCCGCCATTGATCTCACTCCTGTAGACGGGTCTTCTACAGGTTTGGATCTTTGTTACCACACATCATCCGCTCACCTCACCTTGCCAACCCTCGTCTTCAACTTCAAAGGCGGCGTGGATTACGAGCTTCCGGCAGACAACTTTTTCATTCAGGCATCTGAAAATCTCTTGTGCCTGGCAATGTTGGGTGAACCATCGGGGAATCCTTCCATCTTCGGAAACATACAGCAGCAAAACTTCCATATCCTTTACAACAATGCTCAGAACACGCTCTCTTTCAAGCCCACTAAGTGTGATTCTCTTTAAATCATCATCTCCCTCTTCTAATTCTTCTTCTTCTCTTTTTCTGTCTCTCTCATTTCCTCTTCCTCTGTCCTTCGAATGCAATATGTGATCTCGTCTCCTGCGTCTGCCTATTGCAGTGTCCGATATGCGAATCATGTAAATTTTCATCTTCGTAGCTGCTTATTTTCAGTAAAATTGTTTGGCCCCTGTTGTTCTCGGGGACCTTCATTTATGGTTCCTTATGATATGCTACACTATGTGTGTTATTTTGGCATGGAAATGAAGGTGCGATAATTGATTATCAAAATATAAATTGCGTGTTAAAACAACGACAAGAGAATTTATATAATTATAAAGCATCTGTAATGGTCTTATCTTTTCTTCAAGTCTTAAGTGTAAAATAAATTATTGTATGCCTATGAATATTTTTAATGGTATTTAACTTTAAGATCCGTGTCTGTGATTTATACATTCAAATAATACTTATTTTCAATCATGTCCGCATTTCACATTACTAAGATCAAACACAATTTAATGTAGCCTATATATAAGGTAAGGTTGTTGCTAAGAAGGTCTCTCTAATTTTCTCACAATTACTATTGTATAATTTTCTACTAGAGAAGACGAGTTCTCGAGAATTAAGAATATCATTTTGGAGCCTTTGCAATTTATTTAAAAGTGCTAATATTTAAGGCTATGCCTATATCACGATTCACGATTACCTATCAACGCTTTATAGTGCATTCGATGACATCTTACACAAATCTTATATAGAAAACTTATTGATGGTGAATCGGGGCCTCTCATTTGAAAGATTGCTACTACACTACAATGCACCTTAGATAATAAAATTAAATTATGTAATGTATTTGTGCTTCAGAGTATGGATGTTAGACCACACATCAATTTTCAGCCATTGATAATGTGACATGATTACTTGTTTTCAACATTTTAATAGGATTGCATTAGGTTTTGGAACTTTTTTTCGTGACCTAAAAAATTAAAATATTAGTGGACTACAACATAATAACACAATTATTGAGAAAAGTTTTGATTGCCTACAAAAAATCATAGTATCTTCACTCTTTCACCTTGTAAATCCTAACATGTTAATTTCAATTTCACATGATCTATGTTGCAGTGTCTACTTACGTATTATTATAGTCCAATGAACACAAAGGATACTAAAATCAATTATTTGAGAGAGTTGACACTTATTAGATTTTTAGATAGCCAAAAAACTTCTCAGATGAATAAAATATTGGTTGAGATAATTCTTAAATAGATATTATTATATTTATTTAAATAAACAATAATTTCTTAAAAAATATCCTTAATATAGAGGGAGAGAGAACTAATTATATATTCCAAGGAAAAAGTATTCGCACTATTACATAGTTTACAATTGATAAAGCATTAACAAGTAAGAAACACACAATGAATAATAAATAAAACATATAAATTTAAAATAATTATTAAATCAACCTCATACTTATTTCACCTTGACAATGCAAGGAGGGTAAGAGGAGGGATGGCGGCCCAATATGCTATTCATATAGTTTCTAAGGGCATTGGACAACATCTAAACTAACATCTTAGCTTATATTTTCTTAGTTTATTCAATTGGGCGATGAAGGTGAAGAGTGGAGTGCATTTACATTTGATTAAATTCTTGTTCTAATTTCATTCTTATTATTTATTTATTATCTTGTAAAACTATTGTGCTAACTAGATAATGTGCAACCTTTGTTAAGGATTTTTCCATCTCCCTCGACCCGATCAACCACCTAAGGTGAGATGCATTTAGAGCTACAAGCGATATAAAAAATTCTATGTTTCTCAATGCTCGACAATGTATGTCACACGAGGATAATATTAGGAAGTTTTAGATTGAACCAGTTTAAACAGAGCCTCCTCTTTTCTTTTTTTATTTTATTTTGGTAATTACTCCTTCAGCAAGGCATTTAACTAGCTACAATTGCTTTGTATCCATTAATTTACTATTTTGGTTCATGAAAATAATGTATTCTAGTATAATGCCATTTCATTTTTCTTTACTTATTATTATTATTATTATTATCATTATTTTTCTATCGAAGATTCTTGTTGCAACGGATATAGATGGTGGAAAATATTTATTTATTATTCAATGTATAGCTAGAAAGGAAGAATGATCATTCAATTGGGAAAGGGATAATTTTACACTCTTAACTTAAATACAATAGAGCACTACAATTATTCGGTTGGTTTACTTTTTTATGGAAGCACTCCTTAAAAATCATGTATCATAGTAGAGATGTGGACATCTGAATAATTGGCCGGCATAGGCCAAACCTAATCCCAACTAACTCTTCCATCATATTGCACACGTAGACTACTTTCGTATACCATCCTAAAGAATCCAATCTCAAAGCACATAGAGGTACCATGTTTCGAGAAGTCCAATGGGAAAGTTGATCTTAGCACTCACTTGACAACATTTACTACTTTATCTATTGGCTTGATTCTTGAGGATTCTCTTCCTGCAAAAATCTTTTTCATTTCATTGAAACAAATGACATTGGATTGATTTTTCCCTTTATCTATTAATTCAATAAACTCTTTCTCATATCTTGTTAATCAATTTTTATAACGTTTAAAAAAAAATATTGGACCTAAAGTAACATTAATTGATGGTGCAGCGAAGGGGAATCCCGGACCTGCTGGATATGGGGGAGTGGTGCATGATAATAATGGCAGGATGGGCTCGATGGTGGCCCTCTCTTTGGGTACCTAGACAAACCACTTTAGTGAGGCCTTCACAACGTATACCAATATCAAATTGGCCAAAGAGAAAGGTTTGAGAAGGGTCTTCTTGGAGTGTGACTCCCTAAACATCATTAATTGTTTAACAACTTCCTCCTCCCCTAGTTGGTCGATTAAACATATTATTGAAGATAGCCTAATGCTTCTCAGGGGATTCTACAAATTTAACATTTCACATGTCTATCGTGAAGGTAATAAGGTTGCCGATATTTAGGCCAACATTGGGGCCGCCGACTTGCCAAGTAGGAAAGTTTGGAACATTTATGATCGGATCCCAGAGGATCTTCTTAACCTACTCCGTAATGATCATGATGCGTGCGAAGCTCAAGGGGCTTTCGGAAATGATGGAGAATGACGTCTTCCAAAGTGTCCTAGGCAAGACTTCTTCTATGAGGGGAAAGTCAAACTTTCTGGTGGCGTTTTTGATTGTTTTTGTTTAGCTCAACTCTGTTTGTGTTGCAAGTTGTTGAGAATCGGTATTTTCCAAGATTGGGGGAGATAGGAACCGTTTGGAGCCCATAGTCTATGAAAAATGATGAAACAAGGAAGCAGTATGCAAAGAACTTTCGATAAGTGTTTTTACTAGTTATATCGAGACGCTTCATGGTACGGATGCCCTTGTTACCGAGGCCTTTGTTCATGGGTGGAAGTATGGTGTGCTCTGTGTCTATGGTATGGAGCTGGAGGTTGATGAGGAGATGGTGGATAAGGTGTCCAACATGCTATTCATATAGTTTCTAAGGGCATTGGACAACATCTAAACTAGTAGCTTTTCTTATATTTTCTTAGTTTATTCAATTGGGCGACGAAGGTGATGAGTGGAGTGCATTTACATTTGATTAAATTCTTGTTCTAATTTCATTCTTATTATTTATTTATTATCTTTTAAAACTATTGTGCTTACTAGATAATGTGCAGCCTTTGTAAAGGATTTTTCCATCTCCATTGACCCGATTAACCACCTAAGGTGAGATGCATTTAGATCTACAATGATATAAAAAATTCTTTCTTAGTGCTTGGCAATGTATGCCACATGAGGATACTATTAGGAAGTTTTAAATTGAACCAGTTTAAACATAGTCTCCTCTTTTCTCTTTTTTCTTTTATTTTGGTAATTACTCCTTCAGCAAGGCATTTAACTAGCTCCAATCGCTTAGTATCCATTAATTTACTATTTTGGGTCATGAAAATAATGTATTCTAGTATAATGCCATTTCATTTTTCTTTACTTATTATTATTATTATTTTTCTATCGAAGATTCTTGTCGCAACGGATATAGATGCTGGAAAATATTTATTTATTATTCAATGTATAGCTAGAAAGGAAGAAGGATCATTCAATTGGGAAAGGGATAATTTTACACTCTTAACTTAAATACAATAGAGCACTACAATTATTCAGTTGCTTTATTTTTTTATGGAAATAATCCTTCTAAATTATGTATCGTAGTAGAGATTTGGACATCTGAATAATTGGCCAGCACAAGCCAAACCTAATCCCAACTAACTCTTCCACCATATTGCACACGTGGACTACTTTCATATACCGTCCTAAAGAATCCCATCTCAAAGAAAACAGAGGTACCATGTTTTGAGAAGTCCAATGGGAAAGTTGATCTTAGCACTCACTTGACAACATTTACTACTTTATCTATTGTCTTGATTCTTGATGATGCTCTTCCTGCAAAAATATTTTCCATTTCATTGAAAGAAATGACATTGGATTGATTTTTCTCTCTATCTATTAATTCAATAAATTCTTTCTCATATCTTGTTAATCAATTTTTATAACATTTAAAAAAAATATTGGACCTAAAGTAACATTAATTGATGGTGTGGCGAATGGGAATCCCAGACCTGCTGGATGTGGGGAAGTGTTGCGTGATAACAATGGCAGGATGGTCTCGACAATGGCCCTCTCTTTGGGTACCCAGACAAATCACTTTAATGAGGCCTTCACAATTTATACCAATATCAAATTGGCCAAAGAGAAAGGTTTGAGAAGGGTCTGGTTGGAGTGTGACTCCCTAAACATCATTGTTTAATGACTTCCTCCTCTCCTATTTGGTCGATTAAACATATTATTCAAGATAGCCTAATTCCTCTCAGGGGCTTCTATGAATTTAACATTTCACATGTCTACCATGAAGGTAATAAGGTTGCGGATATTTAGGCCAACATTGGGGCCGACTTGGCAAGTAGGAAACTTTGGAACATTTATGATAAGATCCCAGTGGATCTTCTTAACCTACTCCGTAATGATTATGATGCGTGCGAAGCTCAAGGGGTTTTTGGAAATGATGGAGAATGACATCTTCCAAAGTGTCCTGGGCAAGACTTCTTTTATGAGGGGAAAGACGAACTTTCTGGTGGCTTTTTTAATTGTTTTTATATGGTTTAGGTCAACTCTGTTTGTGTTGCAGGTTGTTGAGAATTAGTATTTTTTAATATTAGGGGAGATAGGAACCGTTTGGATCCCATAGTCTGCGAAAAATGACGAAATAAGGAAGCAGTATGGAAAGAACTATCGGTAGGAGTTTTGACTAGTTATATCGAGATGCTTCATGGTGTGGATGCCCTTGTTACTGAGGCCTTTCTTAATGGGTGGAAGGATGGTTTTATCTGTGTCTATGGTATGGAGCTGGAGGTTAATGAGGAGATGGTGGCTAAGGTGTCCAAAATTCTGAACAAGGGCACCAAATTCTACAAGCATAAGAAATGTGCGATGGTGGCGATGAAAACCTTTTTCCCGCCGAAGGAAAGGGAGAAGGTGAGAAAGAATAATAATGTTGGGTGGGAGAAAAAATCACTTTCAAAGCCATGGTAGGAGGTCTCAGAGGTTATCGTGCGCCGCCCCACCGTTGATGGTGAATTCTGTAGCTTACTTAGCTATCACTTTGTCATTATTAATCATTTTCGGCATCACAAGTGCATTTCCTTGGCCTTTTATTTGGTCTCATCATTGAATAATAGCATTAGGGCTCACGAGAAATGTGCATCCTCCCTTGTTCTCCATGAGGGCTTATTCCCGTTGATTATGAAGTATGCCAAGACTATCCATGTCGAGAGGAATACGAGTGCTAAAACTGGTATAGAATACAAGAAGAATGTCCATATTCATTATGGGAAAATCTCTTCTGATGAAGAGGTGGACTTCGATGGGAACGAAGTCTTTCACATTTATAACAAACAAGGACCCTCATCGTCTAAAATCCCTAACCGTACTAGCAGAAAATAAATTATTTTATCTAACGAGGAGGATGACCCTGAACATGTCCCTAATTCGGTGGACGGTAGTTCTGATGTGAAGGTTAAAAGAGTGGCCAGCATTTCTATGTCAAGAGCTATTGACAAAACCAAAGTATTTAACAATGTCAATGAGAATTATTCTAAGCGACCGAATGCCTCTCAGATTGATTTGGACGGGCCTGCGGAGGATTAGGGTGTCAATGTTTCTATACCTACTCTTGGTGGTGGGTTTACTCCTAAGGAGATGGTTTGTCGGTCCCTGAGAATACGATTACGAATATTAACTTGAGGAATTTAAAGGATAACCAAAATGCCCAATTCACCTAGATTTTTCAAGAGATTAATAATCTCAAAGAGAAGGCCAATCCACCTAAACGGGACCTCGACAGTACTAGGTCTCGAATACGCATACCCTGGCTAATGGTATTAAAGACCTTAAGGAGGAACATGAAGAGTACATTAAGGCTTTGGAAAATGACTTATAAACATCAGCATAGTTTGAGTGTGGTGGTGGACGTGAGTATGTCTGCCATGAACAATACTAGCATTGGTCTACGTAGACTCAATGAATAGGCTGAAGTTCTTCATTATATTTCTTAGGGCAAGTGCCCCACTGGTAGCATTGAGATGGTGAAGAAAGATAAGGTTGTGAATGCTGGTACCTGTAAGAAACTTAGGGCTCCCTCAGAGGATGTGGATGCGGATCTGGATACGAAAGAGAAGCCCCTACTTGGTCCAGCAACGAGGCTCCATAGAAAAGATAAGGGTGTGACCCGTGTTGACAACATCATTAAGAAAGTTCTGAAAATCAATGAGGATGTCATTCAGAAGAATGACAAATTGGTCAAAGTGTTGTAGTTTTGTTATGTAGAAATTCTGTATTGTTCTTGTCTGTTGTTCTATGGGGCTGCTTTTCCTTGGTTTTTATGGGTTGGTTCGCATCTGTTTTTTTGTTGGGTCCTTGAAGGTTGAGTTTTTATGATAATATTACAATAATACTAATACAATTTACATGATTTGTATAGTTTATTTCTATTTGAAAATAAAAAATTATTCTATTCTATTTACATTTTCACCATAAATTACTTGAACTATTTAAACAAATATGTTTCTATTCAATAATATTATTATTATATATAATACAATAACAGAATAATAAGTAAATAACTTAAAACCCACTAACATAGTCATTTTAACACATACAAACATAGTAAATTTTGAAGTGTCTATAAAACCCATACAACTTTTTTAGGGTTTCGGAATTACTAGATGGTTTGATTTAGACAAATGGAAACATAAAGGTTGAGTGTACTTAGTAATTAAAAAAGGTCCCACCATTCACTTATCATGGAAAACTGTGCAACAACTAAATTTTATAGAAATAAAAAATAAGAAAATAATGACATTTATGAATTATTAAAGAGGCACACGGAACAAGTGGCAGGAACCCTAAAATTTAGATTGTGAGAGCTCAAATATTTGAGAGTACTATGTTTGCATTAATGGAGGAGTAGAATTTTCGAAAAAATCTCATCTGATCGTGATTGCAAGAGGAGAGATAGTGGTAAAATGAGAAGATCGAGAGATGATGGGCAGTGCACACATTCTGACAAAAAATGAAGAATAAAACTAATGGCAACGGACAGCTCCAATATTCCCAATTGTCTTGCAATGTTGTTTCCTTTACTCACAATCGTTGATGCCCAAAAATAGCTCATCCAATTCATATAAGAGACGCCTTCGGCATAATAAATTCATGTACTATTTTCCCTCTTCTATAATTTCTCTCATATGAAGCATGCAATCACCATTTCTAAATAAAGCTTTTATATGATAGGATGTGGTAGTATCAATATACCATAGGGCACTACGTCACAGAAACTTTTGCACATGAAGATACCCCTAAACTTACTACTCATTTTCATATTTCTTAATCTTCTAGATTGTTAAATAGGTTCACGTATTTTATTGATGTCTATTTAATTCTTGAGATATAAGCTACTCACTATACATAATTTCTCTATTTTTTAGGCTCTCATGAAGGATTCAAATGTAAAGAATGAGTATCACATGCTAGTATGTGCCAAGGTCCATTACTCTATCTATATTAACTATTATTTGACGTCCAAGCATCTAATTTAAACGATATATTCCGCATTCCATATGCTTTGAGATGTATTACTATTTTAGGATTCACATGCACGTCAATGTATGGTCCAAACATTATGGTAAAATATTTTAATCTAGTCAAACTATCCTTAGTTTTGGGTATATTATTAGAGGATGGATTAATTCAGCCATATATCAAGAAATGATGCAATCTTGTCGAAATCTTGGCCCATTCTCTAATTAGCCACCCTTATTAATTTACATACACCCCCTTATATTCTATCTTATCCCGTGGATTCATGCACACATTCGTATGTATCACATTTATTATTAGATTATTCTCCATCCACACCTCAATGTCTAGGCATTTATTCTCTACATAAGTATTAGCCTTTTTTCTGTTATTGGTCAATAATGGGGCGTCCAATCAATATTGCACCATACAATACTGACCCTTGAGATTTAGCAATTTAAATTCGAATTTTTTAACTCCAAACCTTTTATTCTATCATAATTACATTTAGTACCTGTTTTATGTGATTTATTGAACATTTTGGTTTTTGAAAGAATTCAATGTGCATTTATTTAACATGCAGTCGCTTTGAGAATTCATTGAATACAAATTTGCATAAATGAAACATTTATCATAGAAACGCTTTTGGTTGGAGCACCAAGATGAATCTATCTCCATCAAAGTTTTCATCTTGGGAAATTTGCATGCTTCTTTTCCATTTACCTAAATTGGCCATGCTCGTGAAACCGACCATTCCGAAGGATAACCAAGGAGAACTTGACCCTAGTGATCTACCAGGCTCCCTAATGTGATTTTAACTATTGCGAATACTTGACAATTAGTGAAGAGTTAACTTCAAGGTAAATTGATGAAAAGTGAGATTTATTAGATCAAATGTTAGGGAAGAATTTATATTCACACATATAGAACTTACACATATCTATGGATTTGACATAAAAAAATCGTGGACATGGGGAGTGATCCCTAGTTGACATGACTTTCATGCTTATCACTGATACAACTACATACCCAATTCTTAAAAGATGGATTCTTAAATTCAATTTAGATGATTTATATACTTGCATGTTCAACCACATAGATTACGCTAACTTTTATCTACTTTTTCCTTCTGGTATAAATCCTTGAGCAAAACGTTATGATAGGATATGGCAATGTGAATATATAATAGAACATTGCGTATAACACTTCTGCACAAGTAAAATTGAGAAATAAGATAAATAAGAACGAGAATAAAAATAAAATTCAATTTAGATGATTTATATATGTGGATGTTCAACCACATAGATTACATTAACTTTCATGTACTTTTTCTTTCTGGTATAAATCCTTGAATAGAACTTTATGATAGGATACGGTAATGTGAATACATAATAGAGCATTGAATATAACACTTTTGTACAAGTAAAATCTCTAAATCTTAAAAATGAATAAACTAATTAGAGCAAAATTTAAGAATGAGATAAACAAGAATGAGAATAAGTTGGAAAGCCGGATAAACCGACTAAGAATAATTATGTGTAAACTAATTTTAAATATTTTTAGAAAACTAACCCTCCGGTTACAACACGTTTTGGAATTTCGATCTGAATGGGTCCACAAAATTCAATGGGAAGAAGGAATTGGATTACGAGTTAAGTGTACGGAAATACTTAGTGAAGGTATGGACAGAAAAAAATACGATTCACTTCGAATTGCAGCAGTCTATTCTACTTCTAGAACAATTCCAGACGGGCAGAGATAGAGAAGGGGAAATTAAATAAATTCGTCTATCCTTCTAAGAGGATCGATATTGTTATGTGGACACGTCGGGGAATCTGTTGATTTTGATTTAAGGCTCCTTCTCACTCTCTCTGTGTATATATATTGCATGGAGTGGAGTAGATGAGAGCAGAAAAAGGTTTCGAGGTTTAGAAAAGAAAAAGAGAAATGGAGCGTTCAAAGCTGTTGGGTTTTGTGGTCTTGATATGCTTTACTATTCCAACGATATCATGTTCTTCGGACAGACTGTTTAGTGGTTGGCCGAAGTCTAGCAGCGATGAAAATGTAAAAATAAGGGTGAATATGACGCGCAGATCAGAGAGAGAGTTGGGTTTTTCTGAGAGATTGGGTTTGGCTGTGGATCGAAGTAAGAAGCGAATGAAGAAGATAGAGGCATTGATAAGAGGGCAATTAGACGCTGAAACGCCCGTTGAAGTAGGGGATGGAGAATTTCTGGTGAGCGTTGCACTGGGAACGCCCTCTGTGAGCTTCGAAGCGATTTTGGACACGGGGAGCGATCTGATTTGGACTCAGTGCAAGCCTTGCAAGGACTGCTTCTCTCAGCCTACGCCAATCTTCGACCCCTCCAAGTCCCCCACATTTTCCACAATTCCCTGCGGTGATTCTCTTTGTGACGCCTTGGGGAGTACACAAACCGGATGCAATCCAGATTGTACCTTTATGTATCAGTATGGCGATGGTTCCTTCACCAGCGGCGACCTGGCTTACGAGACATTGTCAATTGGGAGCAGCAAGGTTAAAGGCATTGCATTTGGATGCGGGCATGACAACGAAGGACAAGGATTCTCTCAGGGTGGTGGCCTTGTGGGACTGGGAAGAGGTGGTCTCTCCCTTATCTCACAGCTGGGTTCCAAAGCAGAGAACATGTTCTCTTACTGTCTTTTGCCCATCACCGACTCTTCTTCACAAACCAGCCCCCTCTTTTTCGGCGAGGGTGCTTCCTTGAGCGGAGGAGCCAAGACTCTCCCACTCATCAAGAGCAGTATCATTCCCACTTTCTGGTACATTCCTATTACAGGAATCACCCTCAATGGTAAGGCACTAGATATTCCTCCTGGAACTTTCGATCTGCAATCGGACGGCAGCGGAGGTATGATCATCGACTCCGGAACCACTGTTACCATTCTGGACCAGGCTGCCTACTCTCCTCTTAAGGAAGCAATTCAGTCCGCCATTGATCTCACTCCTGTAGACGGGTCTTCTACAGGTTTGGATCTTTGTTACCACACATCATCCGCTCACCTCACCTTGCCAACCCTCGTCTTCAACTTCAAAGGCGGCGTGGATTACGAGCTTCCGGCAGACAACTTTTTCATTCAGGCATCTGAAAATCTCTTGTGCCTGGCAATGTTGGGTGAACCATCGGGGAATCCTTCCATCTTCGGAAACATACAGCAGCAAAACTTCCATATCCTTTACAACAATGCTCAGAACACGCTCTCTTTCAAGCCCACTAAGTGTGATTCTCTTTAAATCATCATCTCCCTCTTCTAATTCTTCTTCTTCTCTTTTTCTGTCTCTCTCATTTCCTCTTCCTCTGTCCTTCGAATGCAATATGTGATCTCGTCTCCTGCGTCTGCCTATTGCACTGTCCGATATGCGAATCATGTAAATTTTCATCTTCGTAGCTGCTTATTTTCAGTAAAATTGTTTGGCCCCTGTTGTTCTCGGGGACCTTCATTTATGGTTCCTTATGATATGCTACACTATGTGTGTTATTTTGGCATGGAAATGAAGGTGCGATAATTGATTATCAAAATATAAATTGCGTGTTAAAACAACGACAAGAGAATTTATATAATTATAAAGCATCTGTAATGGTCTTATCTTTTCTTCAAGTCTTAAGTGTAAAATAAATTATTGTATGCCTATGAATATTTTTAATGGTATTTAACTTTAAGATCCGTGTCTGTGATTTATACATTCAAATAATACTTATTTTCAATCATGTCCGCATTTCACATTACTAAGATCAAACACAATTTAATGTAGCCTATATATAAGGTAAGGTTGTTGCTAAGAAGGTCTCTCTAATTTTCTCACAATTACTATTGTATAATTTTCTACTAGAGAAGACGAGTTCTCGAGAATTAAGAATATCATTTTGGAGCCTTTGCAATTTATTTAAAAGTGCTAATATTTAAGGCTATGCCTATATCACGATTCACGATTACCTATCAACGCTTTATAGTGCATTCGATGACATCTTACACAAATCTTATATAGAAAACTTATTGATGGTGAATCGGGGCCTCTCATTTGAAAGATTGCTACTACACTACAATGCACCTTAGATAATAAAATTAAATTATGTAATGTATTTGTGCTTCAGAGTATGGATGTTAGACCACAAATCAATTTTCAGCCATTGATAATGTGACATGATTACTTGTTTTCAACATTTTAATAGGATTGCATTAGGTTTTGGAACTTTTTTTCGTGACCTAAAAAATTAAAATATTAGTGGACTACAACATAATAACACAATTATTGAGAAAAGTTTTGATTGCCTACAAAAAATCATAGTATCTTCACTCTTTCACCTTGTAAATCCTAACATGTTAATTTCAATTTCACATGATCTATGTTGCAGTGTCTACTTACGTATTATTATAGTCCAATGAACACAAAGGATACTAAAATCAATTATTTGAGAGAGTTGACACTTATTAGATTTTTAGATAGCCAAAAAACTTCTCAGATGAATAAAATATTGGTTGAGATAATTCTTAAATAGATATTATTATATTTATTTAAATAAACAATAATTTCTTAAAAAATATCCTTAATATAGAGGGAGAGAGAACTAATTATATATTCCAAGGAAAAAGTATTCGCACTATTACATAGTTTACAATTGATAAAGCATTAACAAGTAAGAAACACACAATGAATAATAAATAAAACATATAAATTTAAAATAATTATTAAATCAACCTCATACTTATTTCACCTTGACAATGCAAGGAGGGTAAGAGGAGGGATGGCGGCCCAATATGCTATTCATATAGTTTCTAAGGGCATTGGACAACATCTAAACTAACATCTTAGCTTATATTTTCTTAGTTTATTCAATTGGGCGATGAAGGTGAAGAGTGGAGTGCATTTACATTTGATTAAATTCTTGTTCTAATTTCATTCTTATTATTTATTTATTATCTTGTAAAACTATTGTGCTAACTAGATAATGTGCAACCTTTGTTAAGGATTTTTCCATCTCCCTCGACCCGATCAACCACCTAAGGTGAGATGCATTTAGAGCTATAAGCGATATAAAAAATTCTATGTTTCTCAATGCTCGACAATGTATGTCACACGAGGATAATATTAGGAAGTTTTAGATTGAACCAGTTTAAACAGAGCCTCCTCTTTTCTTTTTTTATTTTATTTTGGTAATTACTCCTTCAGCAAGGCATTTAACTAGCTACAATTGCTTTGTATCCATTAATTTACTATTTTGGTTCATGAAAATAATGTATTCTAGTATAATGCCATTTCATTTTTCTTTACTTATTATTATTATTATTATTATTATCATTATTTTTCTATCGAAGATTCTTGTTGCAACGGATATAGATGCTGGAAAATATTTATTTATTATTCAATGTATAGCTAGAAAGGAAGAATGATCATTCAATTGGGAAAGGGATAATTTTACACTCTTAACTTAAATACAATAGAGCACTACAATTATTCGGTTGGTTTACTTTTTTATGGAAGCACTCCTTATAAATCATGTATCATAGTAGAGATGTGGACATCTGAATAATTAGCCGGCACAGGCCAAACCTAATCCCAACTAACTCTTCCATCATATTGCACACGTAGAATACTTTCATATACCATCCTAAAGAATCCCATCTCAAAGCACATAGAGGTACCATGTTTCGAGAAGTCCAATGGGAAAGTTGATCTTAGCACTCACTTGACAACATTTACTACTTTATCTATTGGCTTGATTCTTGAGGATTCTCTTCCTGCAAAAATCTTTTTCATTTCATTGAAACAAATGACATTGGATTGATTTTTCCCTTTATCTATTAATTCAATAAACTCTTTCTCATATCTTGTTAATCAATTTTTATAACGTTAAAAAAAAAATATTGGACCTAAAGTAACATTAATTGATGGTGCAGCGAAGGGGAATCCCGGACCTGCTGGATATGGGGGAGTGGTGCATGATAATAATGGCAGGATGGGCTCGATGGTGGCCCTCTCTTTGGGTACCTAGACAAACCACTTTAGTGAGGCCTTCACAACGTATACCAATATCAAATTGGCCAAAGAGAAAGGTTTGAGAAGGGTCTTCTTGGAGTGTGACTCCCTAAACATCATTAATTGTTTAACAACTTCCTCCTCCCCTAGTTGGTCGATTAAACATATTATTGAAGATAGCCTAATGCTTCTCAGGGGATTCTACAAATTTAACATTTCACATGTCTATCGTGAAGGTAATAAGGTTGCCGATATTTAGGCCAACATTGGGGCCGCCGACTTGCCAAGTAGGAAAGTTTGGAACATTTATGATCGGATCCCAGAGGATCTTCTTAACCTACTCCGTAATGATCGTGATGCGTGCGAAGCTCAAGGGGCTTTCGGAAATGATGGAGAATGACGTCTTCCAAAGTGTCCTAGGCAAGACTTCTTCTATGAGGGGAAAGTCAAACTTTCTGGTGGTGTTTTTGATTGTTTTTGTTTAGCTCAACTCTGTTTGTGTTGCAGGTTGTTGAGAATCGGTATTTTCCAAGATTGGGGGAGATAGGAACCATTTGAAGCCCATAGTCTATGAAAAATGATGAAACAAGGAAGCAGTATGCAAAGAACTTTCGATAAGTGTTTTTACTAGTTATATCGAGACGCTTCATGGTGCGGATGCCCTTGTTACCGAGGCCTTTGTTCATGGGTGGAAGTATGGTGTGCTCTGTGTCTATGGTATGGAGCTGGAGGTTGATGAGGAGATGGTGGATAAGGTGTCCAACATGCTATTCATATAGTTTCTAAGGGCATTGGACAACATCTAAACTAGTAGCTTTTCTTATATTTTCTTAGTTTATTCAATTGGGCGACGAAGGTGATGAGTGGAGTGCATTTACATTTGATTAAATTCTTGTTCTAATTTCATTCTTATTATTTATTTATTATCTTTTAAAACTATTGTGCTTACTAGATAATGTGCAGCCTTTGTAAAGGATTTTTCCATCTCCATTGACCCGATTAACCACCTAAGGTGAGATGCATTTAGATCTACAATGATATAAAAAATTCATTCTTAGTGCTTGGCAATGTATGCCACATGAGGATACTATTAGGAAGTTTTAAATTGAACCAGTTTAAACATAGTCTCCTCTTTTCTCTTTTTTCTTTTATTTTGGTAATTACTCCTTCAGCAAGGCATTTAACTAGCTCCAATCGCTTAGTATCCATTAATTTAATATTTTGGGTCATGAAAATAATGTATTCTAGTATAATGCCATTTCATTTTTCTTTACTTATTATTATTATTATTTTTCTATCGAAGATTCTTGTCGCAACGGATATAGATGCTGGAAAATATTTATTTATTATTCAATGTATAGCTAGAAAGGAAGAAGGATCATTCAATTGGGAAAGGGATAATTTTACACTCTTAACTTAAATACAATAGAGCACTACAATTATTCAGTTGCTTTATTTTTTTATGGAAATAATCCTTCTAAATTATGTATCGTAGTAGAGATTTGGACATCTGAATAATTGGCCAGCACAAGCCAAACCTAATCCCAACTAACTCTTCCACCATATTGCACACGTGGACTACTTTCATATACCGTCCTAAAGAATCCCATCTCAAAGCAAACAGAGGTACCATGTTTTGAGAAGTCCAATGGGAAAGTTGATCTTAGCACTCACTTGACAACCTTTACTACTTTATCTATTGTCTTGATTCTTGATGATGCTCTTCCTGCAAAAATATTTTCCATTTCATTGAAAGAAATGACATTGGATTGATTTTTCTCTCTATCTATTAATTCAATAAATTCTTTCTCATATCTTGTTAATCAATTTTTATAACATTTAAAAAAAATATTGGACCTAAAGTAACATTAATTGATGGTGTGGCGAATGGGAATCCCAGACCTGCTGGATGTGGGAAAGTGGTGCGTGATAACAATGGCAGGATGGTCTCGACAATGGCCCTCTCTTTGGGTACCCAGACAAATCACTTTAATGAGGCCTTCACAATTTATACCAATATCAAATTGGCCAAAGAGAAAGGTTTGAGAAGGGTCTGGTTGGAGTGTGACTCCCTAAACATCATTGTTTAACGACTTCCTCCTCTCCTATTTGGTCGATTAAACATATTATTCAAGATAGCCTAATTACTCTCAGGGGCTTCTATGAATTTAACATTTCACATGTCTACCATGAATGTAATAAGGTTGCGGATATTTAGGCCAACATTGGGGCCGACTTGGCAAGTAGGAAACTTTGGAACATTTATGATAAGATCCCAGTGGATCTTCTTAACCTACTCCGTAATGATTATGATGCGTGCGAAGCTCAAGGGGTTTTTGGAAATGATGGAGAATGACATCTTCCAATGTGTCCTGGGCAAGACTTCTTTTATGAGGGGAAAGATGAACTTTCTGGTGGCTTTTTTAATTGTTTTTATATGGTTTAGGTCAACTCTGTTTGTGTTGCAGGTTGTTGAGAATTAGTATTTTTTAATATTAGGGGAGATAGGAACCGTTTGGATCCCATAGTCTGCGAAAAATGACGAAATAAGGAAGCAGTATGGAAAGAACTTTCCTTAGGTGTTTTGACTAGTTATATCGAGATGCTTCATGGTGTGGATGCCCTTGTTACTGAGGCCTTTCTTAATGGGTGGAAGGATGGTTTTATCTGTGTCTATGGTATGGAGCTGGAGGTTAATGAGGAGATGGTGGCTAAGGTGTCCAAAATTCTGAACAAGGGCACCAAATTCTACAAGCATAAGAAATGTGCGATGGTGGCGATGAAAACCTTTTTCCCGCCGAAGGAAAGGGAGAAGGTGAGAAAGAATAATAATGTTGGGTGGGAGAAAAAATCACTTTCAAAGCCATGGTAGGAGGTCTCAGAGGTTATCGTGCGCCGCCCCACCGTTGATGGTGAATTCTGTAGCTTACTTAGCTATCACTTTGTCATTATTAATCATTTTCGGCATCACAAGTGCATTTCCTTGGCCTTTTATTTGGTCTCATCATTGAATAATAGCATTAGGGCTCACGAGAAATGTGCATCCTCCCTTGTTCTCCATGAGGGCTTATTCCCGTTGATTATGAAGTATGCCAAGACTATCCATGTCGAGAGGAATACGAGTGCTAAAACTGGTATAGAATACAAGAAGAATGTCCATATTCATTATGGGGAAATCTCTTCTGATGAAGAGGTGGACTTCGATGGGAACGAAGTCTTTCACATTTATAACAAACAAGGACCCTCATCGTCTAAAATCCCTAACCGTACTAGCAGAAAATAAATTATTTTATCTAACGAGGAGGATGACCCTGAACATGTCCCTAATTCGGTGGACGGTAGTTCTGATGTGAAGGTTAAAAGAGTGGCCAGCGTTTCTATGTCAAGAGCTATTGACAAAACCAAAGTATTTAACAATGTCAATGAGAATTATTCTAAGCGACCGAATGCCTCTCAGATTGATTTGGATGGGGCTGCAGAGGATTAGGGTGTCAATGTTTCTATACCTACTCTTGGTGGTGGGTTTACTCCTAAGGAGATGGTTTGTCGGTCCCTGAGAATACGATTACGAATATTAACTTGAGGAATTTAAAGGATAACCAAAATGCCCAATTCACCTAGATTTTTCAAGAGATTAATAATCTCAAAGAGAAGGCCAATCCACCTAATCGGGACCTCGACAGTACTAGGTCTCGAATACGCATACCCTGGCTAATGGTATTAAAGACCTTAAGGAGGAACATGAAGAGTACATTAAGGCTTTGGAAAATGACTTATAAACATCAGCATAGTTTGAGTGTGGTGGTGGAGGTGAGTATGTCTGCCATGAACAATACTAGCATTGGTCTACGTAGACTCAATGAATAGGCTGAAGTTCTTCATTATATTTCTTAGGGCAAGTGCCCCACTGGTAGCATTGAGATGGTGAAGAAAGATAAGGTTGTGAATGCTGGTACCTGTAAGAAACTTAGGGCTCCCTCAGAGGATGTGGATGCGGATCTGGATACGAAAGAGAAGCCCCTACTTGGTCCAGCGACGAGGCTCCATAGAAAAGATAAGGGTGTGACCCGTGTTGACAACATCATTAAGAAAGTTCTGAAAATCAATGAGGATGTCATTCAGAAGAATGACAAATTGGTCAAAGTGTTGTAGTTTTGTTATGTAGAAATTCTGTATTGTTCTTGTCTGTTGTTCTATGGGGCTGCTTTTCCTTGGTTTTTATGGGTTGGTTCGCATCTGTTTTTTTGTTGGGTCCTTGAAGGTTGAGTTTTTATGATAATATTACAATAATACTAATACAATTTACATGATTTGTATAGTTTATTTCTATTTGAAAATAAAAAATTATTCTATTCTATTTACATTTTCACCATAAATTACTTGAACTATTTAAACAAATATGTTTCTATTCAATAATATTATTATTATATATAATACATTAACAGAATAATAAGTAAATAACTTAAAACCCACTAACATAGTCATTTTAACACATACAAACATAGTAAATTTTGAAGTGTCTATAAAACCCATACAACTTTTTTAGGGTTTCGGAATTACTAGATGGTTTGATTTAGACAAATGGAAACATAAAGGTTGAGTGTACTTAGTAATTAAAAAAGGTCCCACCATTCACTTATCATGGGAAACTGTGCAACAACTAAATTGTATAGAAATAAAAAATAAGAAAATAATGACATTTATGAATTATTAAAGAGGCACACGGAACAAGTGGCAGGAACCCTAAAATTTAGATTGTGAGAGCTCAAATATTTGAGAGTACTATGTTTGCATTAATGGAGGAGTAGAATTTTCGAAAAAATCTCATCTGATCGTGACTGCAAGAGGAGAGATAGTGGTAAAATGAGAAGATCGAGAGATGATGGGCAGTGCACACATTCTGACAAAAAATGAAGAATAAAACTAATGGACAACGGACAGCTCCAATATTCCCAATTGTCTTGCAATGTTGTTTCCTTTACTCACAATCGTTGATGCCCAAAAATAGCTCATCCAATTCATATAAGAGACGCCTTCGGCATAATAAATTCATGTACTATTTTCCCTCTTCTATAATTTGTCTCATATGAAGCATGCAATCACCATTTCTAAATAAAGCTTTTATATGATAGGATGTGGTAGTATCAATATACCATAGGGCACTACGTCACAGAAACTTTTGCACATGAAGATACCCCTAAACTTACTACTCATTTTCATATTTCTTAATCTTCTAGATTGTTAAATAGGTTCACGTATTTTATTGATGTCTATTTAATTCTTGAGATATAAGCTACTCACTATACATAATTTCTCTATTTTTTAGGCTCTCATGAAGGATTCAAATGTAAAGAATGAGTATCACATGCTAGTATGTGCCAAGGTCCATTACTCTATCTATATTAACTATTATTTGACATCCAAGCATCTAATTTAAACGATATATTCCACATTCCATATGCTTTGAGATGTATTACTATTTTAGGATTCACATGCACGTCAATGTATGGTCAAAACATAATGGTAAAATATTTTAATCTAGTCAAACTATCCTTAGTTTTGGGTATATTATTAGAGGATGGATTAATTCAGCCATATATCAAGAAATGATGCAATCTTGTCGAAATCTTGGCCCATTCTCTAATTAGCCACCCTTATTAATTTACATACACCCCCTTATATTCTATCTTATCCCGTGGATTCATGCACACATTCGTATGTATCACATTTATTATTAGATTATTCTCCATCCACACCTCAATTTCTAGGCATTTATTCTCTACATAAGTATTAGCCTTTTTTCTATTATTGGTCAATAATGGGGCGTCCAATCAATATTGCACCATACAATACTGACCCTTGAGATTTAGCAATTTAAATTCGAATTTTTTAACTCCAAACCTTTTATTCTATCATAATTACATTTAGTACCTGTTTTATGTGATTTATTGAACATTTTGGTTTTTGAAAGAATTCAATGTGCATTTATTTAACATGCAGTCGCTTTGAGAATTCATTGAATACGAATGTGCATAAATGAAACATTTATCATAGAAACGCTTTTGGTTGGAGCACCAAGATGAATCTATCTCCATCAAAGTTTTCATCTTGGGAAATTTGCATGCTTCTTTTCCATTTACCTAAATTGGCCATGCTCGTGAAACCGACCATTCCGAAGGATAACCTAGGAGAACTTGACCCTAGTGATCTACCAGGCTCCCTAATGTGATTTTAACTATTGCGAATACTTGACAATTAGTGAAGAGTTAACTTCAAGGTAAATTGACGAAAAGTGAGATTTATTAGATCAAATGTTAGGGAAGAATTTATATTCACACATATAGAACTTACACATATCTATGGATTTGACATAAAAAAATTGTGGACATGGGGAGTGATCCCTAGTTGACATGACTTTCATGCTTATCACTGATACAACTACATACCCAATTCTTAAAAGATGGATTCTTAAATTCAATTTAGATGATTTATATACTTGCATGTTCAACCACATAGATTACGCTAACTTTTATCTACTTTTTCCTTCTGGTATAAATCCTTGAGCAAAACGTTATGATAGGATATGGCAATGTGAATATATAATAGAACATTGCGTATAACACTTCTGCACAAGTAAAATTGAGAAATAAGATAAATAAGAACGAGAATAAAAATAAAATTCAATTTAGATGATTTATATATGTGGATGTTCAACCACATAGATTACATTAACTTTCATGTACTTTTTCTTTCTGGTATAAATCCTTGAATAGAACTTTATGATAGGATACGGTAATGTGAATACATAATAGAGCATTGAATATAACACTTTTGTACAAGTAAAATCTCTAAATCTTAAAAATGAATAAACTAATTAGAGCAAAATTTAAGAATGAGATAAACAAGAATGAGAATAAGTTGGAAAGCCGGATAAACCGACTAAGAATAATTATGTGTAAACTAATTTTAAATATTTTTAGAAAACCAACCCTCCGGTTACAACACGTTTTGGAATTTCGATCTGAATGGGTCCACAAAATTCAATGGGAAGAAGGAATTGGATTACGAGTTAAGTGTACGGAAATACTTAGTGAAGGTATGGACAGAAAAAAATACGATTCACTTCGAATTGCAGCAGTCTATTCTACTTCTAGAACAATTCCAGACGGGCAGAGATAGAGAAGGGGAAATTAAATAAATTCGTCTATCCTTCTAAGAGGATCGATATTGTTATGTGGACACGTCGGGGAATCTGTTGATTTTGATTTAAGGCTCCTTCTCACTCTCTCTGTGTATATATATTGCATGGAGTGGAGTAGATGAGAGCAGAAAAAGGTTTCGAGGTTTAGAAAAGAAAAAGAGAAATGGAGCGTTCAAAGCTGTTGGGTTTTGTGGTCTTGATATGCTTTACTATTCCAACGATATCATGTTCTTCGGACAGACTGTTTAGTGGTTGGCCGAAGTCTAGCAGCGATGAAAATGTAAAAATAAGGGTGAATATGACGCGCAGATCAGAGAGAGAGTTGGGTTTTTCTGAGAGATTGGGTTTGGATTTGGATCGAAGTAAGAAGCGAATGAAGAAGATAGAGGCATTGATAAGAGGGCAATTAGACGCTGAAACGCCCGTTGAAGTAGGGGATGGAGAATTTCTGATGAGCGTTGCACTGGGAACGCCCTCTGTGAGCTTCGAAGCGATTGTGGACACGGGGAGCGATCTGATTTGGACTCAGTGTAAGCCTTGCAAGGACTGCTTCTCTCAGCCTACGCCAATCTTCGACCCCTCCAAGTCCCCCACATTTTCCACAATTCCCTGCGGTGATTCTCTTTGTGACGCCTTGGGGAGTACACAAACCGGATGCAATCCAGATTGTACCTTTATGTATCAGTATGGCGATGGTTCCTTCACCAGCGGCGACCTGGCTTACGAGACATTGTCAATTGGGAGCAGCAAGGTTAAAGGCATTGCATTTGGATGCGGGCATGACAACGAAGGACAAGGATTCTCTCAGGGTGGTGGCCTTGTGGGACTGGGAAGAGGTGGTCTCTCCCTTATCTCACAGCTGGGTTCCAAAGCAGAGAACATGTTCTCTTACTGTCTTTTGCCCATCACCGACTCTTCTTCACAAACCAGCCCCCTCTTTTTCGGCGAGGGTGCTTCCTTGAGCGGAGGAGCCAAGACTCTCCCACTCATCAAGAGCAGTATCATTCCCACTTTCTGGTACATTCCTATTACAGGAATCACCCTCAATGGTAAGGCACTAGATATTCCTCCTGGAACTTTCGATCTGCAATCGGACGGCAGCGGAGGTATGATCATCGACTCCGGAACCACTGTTACCATTCTGGACCAGGCTGCCTACTCTCCTCTTAAGGAAGCAATTCAGTCCGCCATTGATCTCACTCCTGTAGACGGGTCTTCTACAGGTTTGGATCTTTGTTACCACACATCATCCGCTCACCTCACCTTGCCAACCCTCGTCTTCAACTTCAAAGGCGGCGTGGATTACGAGCTTCCGGCAGACAACTTTTTCATTCAGGCATCTGAAAATCTCTTGTGCCTGGCAATGTTGGGTGAACCATCGGGGAATCCTTCCATCTTCGGAAACATACAGCAGCAAAACTTCCATATCCTTTACAACAATGCTCAGAACACGCTCTCTTTCAAGCCCACTAAGTGTGATTCTCTTTAAATCATCATCTCCCTCTTCTAATTCTTCTTTTTCTCTTTTTCTGTCTCTCTCATTTCCTCTTCCTCTGTCCTTAGAATGCAATATGTGATCTCGTCTCCTGCGTCTGCCTTTTGCACTGTCCGATATGCGAATCATGTAAATTTTCATCTTCGTAGCTGCTTATTTTCAGTAAAATTGTTTTGCCCCTGTTGTTCTCGGGGACCTTCATTTATGGTTCCTTATGATATGCTACACTATGTGTGTTATTTTGGCATGGAAATGAAGGTGCGATAATTGATTATCAATATAAATTGCGTGTTAAAAAAACGACAAGAGAATTTATATAATTATGAAGCATTTGTAATGGTCTTATCTTTTCTTCAAGTCTTAAGTGTAAAATAAATTATTGTATGTCTATGAATATTTTTAATGGTATTTAACTTTAACATTCGTGTCTGTGATTTATACATTCAAATAATACTTATTTTCAATCATGTCCGCATTTCACATTACTAAGATCAAACACAATTTAATGTAGCCTATATATAAGGTAAGGTTGTTGCTAAGAAGGTCTCTCTAATTTTCTTACAATTACTATTGTATAATTTTCTACTAGAGAAGACGAGTTCTCGAGAATTAAGAATATCATTTTGGAGCCTTTGCAATTTATTTAAAAGTGCTAATATTTAAGGCTATTCCTATATCACGATTCACGATTATCTATCAACGCTTTATAGTGCATTTGATGACATCTTACACAAATATTATATAGAAAACTTATTGATGGTGAATCGGGGCCTCTCATTTGAAAGGTTGCTACTACACTACAACGCACCTTAGATAATAAAATTAAATTATGTAATGTATTTGTGCTTCAGAGTATGGATGTTAGACCACACATCAATTTTCAGCCATTGATAATGTGACACGATTACTTGTTTTCAACATTTTAATAGGATTGCATTAGGTTTTGGAGAATTTTTTTCGTGACCTAAAAAATTAAAATATTAGTGGACTACAACATAATAACACAATTATTGAGAAAAGTTTTGATTGCCTACAAAAAATCATAGTATCTTCACTCTTTCACCTTGTAAATCGTAACATGTTAATTTCAATTTCACATGATCTATGTTGCAGTGTCTACTTACGTATTATTATAGTCCAATGAACACAAAGGATACTAAAATCAATTATTTGAGAGAGTTGACACTTATTAGATTTTTAGATAGCCAAAAAACTTCTCAGATGAATAGAATATTGGTTGAGATACTTCTTAAATAGATATTATTATAAATATTTAAATAAACAATAATTTCTTAAAAAATATCCTTAATATAGAGGGAGAGAGAACTAATTATATATTCCAAGGAAAAAGTATTCGTAGTATTACATAGTTTACAATTGATAAAGCATTAACAAGTAAGAAACACACAATGAATAATAAATCAAACATATAAATTTAAAATAATTATTAAATCAACCTCATACTTATTTCACCTTGACAATGCAAGGAGGGTAAGAGGAGGGATGGCGGCCCAATATGCTATTCATATAGTTTCTAAGGGCATTGGACAACATCTAAACTAACATCTTAGCTTATATTTTCTTAGTTTATTCAATTGGGCGATGAAGGTGAAGAGTGGAGTGCATTTACATTTGATTAAATTCTTGTTCTAATTTCATTCTTATTATTTATTTATTATCTTGTAAAACTATTGTGCTAACTAGATAATGTGCAACCTTTGATAAGGATTTTTCCATCTCCCTTGACCCGATCAACCACCTAAGGTGAGATGCATTTAGAGCTACAAGCGATATAAAAAATTCTATGTTTCTCAATGCTCGACAATGTATGTCACACGAGGATAATATTAGGAAGTTTTAGATTGAACCAGTTTAAACAGAGCCTCCTCTTTTCTTTTTTTATTTTATTTTGGTAATTACTCCTTCAGCAAGGCATTTAACTAGCTACAATTGCTTTGTATCCATTAATTTACTATTTTGGGTCATGAAAATAATGTATTCTAGTATAATGCCATTTCATTTTTCTTTACTTATTATTATTATTATTATTATTATTATTATTATTATTATTATTATTATTTTTCTATCGAAGATTCTTGTTGCAACAGATATAGATGCTGGAAAATATTTATTTATTATTCAATGTATAGCTAGAAAGGAAGAAGGATCATTCAATTGGGAAAGGGATAATTTTACACTCTTAACTTAAATACAATAGAGCACTGCAATTATTCGGTTGGTTTACTTTTTGATGGAAGCACTCCTTATAAATCATGTATCATACTAGAGATGTGGACATCTGTATAATTGGCCAGCACAGGCCAAACCTAATCCCAACTAACTCTTCCATCATATTGCACACGTAGACTACATTCATATACCGTCCTAAAGAATCCCATCTCAAAGCACATAGAGGTACCATGTTTCGAGAAGTCCAATGGGAAAGTTGATCTTAGCATTCACTTGACAACATTTACTACTTTATCTATTGGCTTGATTCTTGAGGATTCTCTTCCTGCAAAAATCTTTTTCATTTCATTGAAAGAAATGACATTGGATTGATTTTTCCCTTTATCTATTAATTCAATAAACTCTTTCTCATATCTTGTTAATCAATTTTCATAACGTTTAAAAAAAAATATTGGACCTAAAGTAACATTAATTGATGGTGCAGCGAAGGGGAATCCCGGACCTGCTGGATATGGGGGAGTGGTGCGTGATAATAATGGCAGGATGGTCTCGATCGTGGCCCTCTCTTTGGGTACCTAGACAAACCACTTTAGTGAGACCTTCACAACGTATACCAATATCAAATTGGCCAAAGAGAAAGGTTTGAGAAGGGTTTGCTTGGAGTGTGACTCCCTAAACATCATTAATTGTTTAACAACTTCCTCCTCCCCTAGTTGGTCGATTAAACATATTATTGAAGATAGCGTAATGCTTCTCAGGGGATTCTACGAATTTAACATTTCACATGTCTATCGTGAGGGTAATAAGGTTGCCGATATTTAGGCCAACATTGGGGCCGACTTGCCAAGTAGGAAAGTTTGGAACATTTATGATCGGATCCCAGTGGATCATCTTAACCTACTCCGTAATGATCATGATGCATGCAAAGCTCAAGGGGCTTTCGGAAATGATGGAGAATGACGTCTTCCAAAGTGTCCTGGGCAAGACTTCTTCTATGAGGGGAAAGTCAAACTTTTTGGTGGCGTTTTTGATTGTTTTTGTTTAGCTCAACTCTGTTTGTGTTGCAGGTTGTTGAGAATCGGTATTTTTCAAGATTGGGGGAGATAGGAACCGTTTGGAGCCCATAGTCTATGAAAAATGATGAAATAAGGAAGCAGTATGCAAAGAACTTTCGATAAGTGTTTTTACTAGTTATATCGAGATGCTTCATGGTGCGGATGCCCTTGTTACCGAGGCCTTTGCTCATGGGTGGAAGTATGGTGTGCTCTGTGTCTATGGTATGGAGCTGGAGGTTGATGAGGAGATGGTGGATAAGGTGTCCAACATGCTATTCATATAGTTTCTAAGGGCATTGGACAACATCTAAACTAGTAGCTTTTCTTATATTTTCTTAGTTTATTCAATTGGGCGACGAAGGTGATGAGTGGAGTGCATTTACATTTGATTAAATTCTTGTTCTAATTTCATTCTTATTATTTATTTATTATCTTTTAAAACTATTGTGCTTACTAGATAATGTGCAGCCTTTGTAAAGGATTTTTCCATCTCCATTGACCCGATTAACCACCTAAGGTGAGATGCATTTAGATCTACAATGATATAAAAAATTCTTTCTTAGTGCTTGGCAATGTATGGCACATGAAGATACTATTAGGAAGTTTTAAATTGAACCAGTTTAAACATAGTCTGCTCTTTTCTCTTTTTTCTTTTATTTTGGTAATTACTCCTTCAGCAAGGCATTTAACTAGCTCCAATCGCTTAGTATCCATTAATTTACTATTTTGGGTCATGAAAATAATGTATTCTAGTATAACGCCATTTCATTTTTCTTTACTTATTATTATTATTTTTCTATCGAAGATTCTTGTCGCAACGGATATAGATGCTAGAAAATATTTATTTATTATTCAATGTATAGCTAGAAAGGAAGAAGGATCATTCAATTGGGAAAGGGATAATTTTACACTCTTAACTTAAGTACAATAGAGCACTTCAATTATTTAGTTGGTTTATTTTTTTATGGAAATAATCCTTATAAATTATGTATCGTAGTAGAGATTTGGATATCTGAATAATTGGCCAGCACAGGCCAAACCTAATCCCAACTAACTCTTCCACCATATTGCACACGTGGACTACTTTCATATACCGTCCTAAAGAATCCCATCTCAAAGCAAACAGAGGTACCATGTTTTGAGAAGTCCAATGGGAAAGTTGATCTTAGCACTCACTTGACAACATTTACTACTTTATCTATTGTCTTGATTCTTGATGATGCTCTTCCTGCAAAAATATTTTCCATTTCATTGAAAGAAATGACATTGGATTGATTTTTCTCTCTATCTATTAATTCAATAAACTCTTTCTCATATCTTGTTAATCAATTTTTATAACATTTAAAAAAAATATTGGACCTAAAGTAACATTAATTGATGGTGTGGCGAATGGGAATCCCAGACCTGCTGGATGTGGGGAAGTGGTGCGTGATAACAATGGCAGGATGGTCTCGACAATGGCCCTCTCTTTGGGTACCCAGACAAATCACTTTAATGAGGCCTTCACAATTTACACCAATATCAAATTGGCCAAAGAAAAAGGTTTGAGAAGGGTCTGGTTGGAGTGTGTCTCCCTAAACATCATTGTTTAACGACTTCCTCCTCTCCTATTTGGTCGATTAAACATATTATTCAAGATAGCCTAATTCCTCTCAGGGGCTTCTATGAATTTAACATTTCACATGTCTACCATGAAGGTAATAAGGTTGCCGATATTTAGGCCAACATTGGGGCCGACTTGCCAAGTAGGAAACTTTGGAAGATTTATTATCAGCTCCCGGTGGATCTTCTTAACCTACTCCGTAATGATTATGATGCGTGTGAAGCTCAAGGGGTTTTTGGAAATGATGGAGAATGACATCTTCCAAAGTGTCCTGGGCAAGACTTCTTTTATGAGGGGAAAGACGAACTTTCTGGTGGCTTTTTTAATTGTTTTTATATGGTTTAGGTCAACTCTGTTTGTGTTGCAGGTTGTTGAGAATTAGTATTTTTTAATATTAGGGGAGATAGGAACCGTTTGGATCCCATAGTCTGCGAAAAATGATGAAATAAGGAAGCAGTATGGAAAGAATATTCGGTAGGAGTTTTGACTAGTTATATTGAGATGCTTCATGGTGTGGATGCCCTTGTTACTGAGGCCTTTCTTAATGGGTGGAAGGATGGTTTTATCTATGTCTATGGTATGGAGCTAGAGGTTAATGAGGAGATGGTGGCTAATGTGTCCAAAATTCTTCACAAGGGCACCAAATTCTACAAGCATAAGAAATGTGCGATGGTGGCGATGAAAACCTTTTTCCCGCCGAAGGAAGGGGAGAAGGTGAGAAAGAATAATAATGTTGGGTGGGAGAAAAAATCACTTTCAAAGCCATGGTAGGAGGTCTCAGAGGTTATCGTGCACCGCCTCACCCTTGATGGTAAATTTTGTAGCTTACTTAACTATCACTTTGTCATTATTAATCATTTTCGGCATAACAAGTGCATTTCCTTGGCCTTTTATTTGGTCTCATCATTGAATAATAGCATTAGGGCTCACGAGAAATGTGCATCCTCCCTTGTTCTCCATGAGGGCTTATTCCCGTTGATTATGAAGTATGCCAAGACTATCCATGTCGAGAGGAATATGAGTGCTAAAACTGGTATAGAATACAAGAAGAATGTCCATATTCATTATGGGGAAATCTCTTCTGATGAAGAGGTGGACTTCGATGGGAACGAAGTCCTTCACATTTATAACAAACAAGGACCCTCATCGTCTAAAATCCCTAACCATACTAGCAGAAAATAAATTATTTTATCTAACGAGGAGGATGACCCTGAACATGTCCCTAATTCGGTGGACGGTAGTTCTGATGTGAAGGTTAAAAGAGTGGCCAGCGTTTCTATGTCAAGATCTATTGACAAAACCAAAGTATTTAACAATGTCAACGAGAATTATTCTAAGCGGTCGAATGCCTCTCAGATTGATTTGGACGTGCCTGTGGAGGATTAGGGTGTCAATGTTTCTATACCTACTCTTGGTGGTGGGTTTACTCCTAAGGAGATGGTCTGTCGGTCCGTGAGAATACGATTACGAATATTAACTTGAGGAATTTAAAGGATAACCTAAATGCCCAATTCACCTAGATTTTTCAAGAGATTAATAATCTTGAAGAGAAGGCCAATCCACCTAATGGGGACCTCGATAGTATTAGGTTTCGAATATGCATACCCTAGCTAATGGTATTAAAAACCTTAAGGAGGAACATGAAGAGCACATTAAGGCTTTGGAAAATGACTTATAAACATCAGCATAGTTTGAGTGTGGTGGTGGAGGTTAGTATTTTTGCCATGAACAATACTAGCTTTGGTCTATGTAGACTCAATGAATAGGATGAAGTTTTTCATTATATTTCTCAGGGCAAGTGCCCCACTGGTAGCATTGAGATGGTGAAGAAATCTAAGGTTGTGAATGCTGGTACCTGTAAGAAACTTAGGGCTCCCTCAGAGGATGTGGATGCGGATCTGGATACGAAAGAGAAGCCCCTACTTGGTCCAGCGACGAGGCTCCATAGAAAAGATAAGGGTGTGACCCGTGTTGACAACATCATTAAGAAAGTTCAAAAAATCAATGAGGATGTCATTCAGAAGAATGACAAATTGGTCAAAGTGTTGTAGTTTTGTTATGTAGAAATTCTGTATTGTTTTTGTCTGTTGTTCTATGGGGCTGCTTTGCCCTAGTTTTTATGGGTTGGTTCACATCTGGTTTTTTGTTGGGTCCTTGAAGGTTGAGTTTTTATGATAATATTACAATAATACTAATACAATTTACATGATTTGTATAGTTTATTTCTATTTGAAACTAAAAAATTATTCTATTCTATTTACATTTTCACCATTAATTACTTGAACTATTTAAACAAATATGTTTCTATTCAATAATATTATTATTATATATAATACATTAACAGAATAATAAGTAAATAACTTAAAACCCACTAATATAGTCATTTTAACACATATAAACATATTAAATTTTGAAGTGTCTATAAAACCCATACAACTTTTTTAGGGTTTCGGAATTACTAGATGGTTTGATTTAGACAAATGGAAACATAAAGGTTGAGTGTACTTAGTAATTAAAAAAGGTCCCACCATTCACTTATCATGGGAAACCGTGCAACACCTAAATTGTATAGAAATAAAAAATAAGAAAATAATGACATTTATGAATTATTAAAGAGGCACACGGAACAAGTGGCAGGAACCCTAAAATTTAGATTGTGAGAGCTCAAATATTTGAGAGTACTATGTTTGCATTAATGGAGGAGTAGAATTTTCGAAAAAATCTCATCTGATCGTGACTGCAAGAGGAGAGATAGTGGTAAAATGAGAAGATCGAGAGACGATGAGCAGTGCACACATTCTGACATAAAATGAAGAATAAAACTAATGGACAGTGGACAGCTCCAATATTCCCAATCATCTTGCAATGCTGTCTCCTTTACTCACAATCATTGATGCCCAAAAATAGCTCATCCAATTCATATAAGAGACGCCTTCGGCATAATAAATTCATGTACTATTTTCCCTCTTCTATAATTTCTCTCATATGAAGCATGCAATCACCATTTCTAAATAAAGCTTTTATATGACAGGATGTGGTAGTATCAATATACCATAGGGCACTACATCACAGAACCTTTTGCACATGAAGATACCCCTAAACTTACTACTCATTTTCATATTTCTTAATCTTCTAGATTGTTAAATAGGTTCACGTATTTTATTGATGTCTATTTAATTCTTGAGATATAAGCTACTCATTATACATAATTTCTCTATTTTTTAGGCTCTCATGAAGGATTCAAATGTAAAGAATGAGTATCACATGCTAGTATGTGCCAAGGTCCATTACTCTATCTATATTAACTATTATTTGACGTCCAAGCATCTAATTTAAACGATATATTCCACATTCCATATGCTTTGAGATGTATTACTATTTTAGGATTCACATGCACGTCAATGTATGGTCAAAACATAATGGTAAAATATTTTAATCTAGTCAAACTATCCTTAGTTTTGGGTATATTATTAGAGGATGGATTAATTCAAGCATATATCAAGAAATGATGCAATCTTGTCGAAATCTTGGCCCATTTTCTAATTAGCCACCCTTATTAATTTACATACACCCGCTTATATTCTATCTTAGCTCGTGGATTCATGCACACATTCGTATGTATCACATTTATTATTAGATTATTCTCCATCCACCCTCAATGTCTAGGCATTTATTCTCTACTTAAGTATTAGCCTTTTTTCTGTTATTGGTCAATAATGGGGCGTCCAATCAATATTGCACCATACAATACTGACCCTTGAGATTTAGCAATTTAAATTCGAATTTTTTAACTCCAAACCTTTTATTCTATCATAATTACATTTAGTACCTGTTTTATGTGATTTATTGAACATTTTGGTTTTTGAAAGAATTCAATGTGCATTTATTTAACATGCAGTCGCTTTGAGAATTCATTGAATACGAATCTGCATAAATGAAACATTTATCATAGAAACGCTTTTGGTTGGAGCACCAAGATGAATCTATCTCCATCAAAGTTTTCATCTTGGGAAATTTGCATGCTTCTTTTCCATTTACCTAAATTGGCCAGGCTCGTGAAGCCGACCATTCCGAAGAATAACCTAGGAGAACTTGACCCTAGTGATCTACCAGGCTCCCTAATGTGATTTTAACTATTGCGAATACTTGACAATTAGTGAAGAGTTAACTTCAAGGTAAATTGACGAAAAGTGAGATTTATTAGATCAAATGTTAGGGAAGAATTTATATTCACACATATAGAACTTACACATATCTATGGATTTGACATAAAACAATCGTGGACATGGGGAGTGATCCCTAGTTGACATGACTTTCATGCTTATCACTGATACAACTACATACCCAATTCTTAAAAGATGGATTCTTAAATTCAATTTAGATGATTTATATAATTGCATGTTCAACCACATAGATTACGTTAACTTTTATCTACTTTTTGCTTCTGGTATAAATCCTTGAGCAAAACGTTATGATAGGATATGGCAATGTGAATATATAATAGAACATTGCGTATAACACTTCTGCACAAGTAAAATTGAGAAATAAGATAAATAAGAACGAGAATAAAAATAAAATTCAATTTAGATGATTTATATATGTGGATGTTCAACCACATAGATTGCATTAACTTTCATGTACTTTTTCTTTCTGGTATAAATCCTTGAATAGAACTTTATGATAGGATACGGTAATGTGAATACATAATAGAGCATTGAATATAACACTTTTGTACAAGTAAAATTTCTAAATCTTAAAAATGAATAAACTAATTAGAGCAAAATTTAAGAATGAGATAAACAAGAATGAAAATAAGTTGAAAAGCCGGATAAACCGACTAAGAATAATTATGTGTAAACTAATTTTAAATATTTTTAGAAAACCAACCCTCCAGTTACAACACGTTTTGGAATTTCGATCTGAATGGGTCCAAAAAATTCAATGGGAAGAAGGAATTGGATTACGAGTTAAGTGTACGGAAATACTTAGTGAAGGTATGGACAGAAAAAAATACGATTCACTTCGAATTGCAGCAGTCTATTCTACTTCTAGAACAATTCCAGACGGGCGGGGATAGAGAAGGGGAAATTAAATAAATTCGTCTATCCTTCTAAGAGGATCGATATTGTTATGTGGACACGTCGGGGAATCTGTTGATTTTGATTTAAGGCTCCTTCTCACTCTCTCTGTGTATATATATTGCATGGAGTGGAGTAGATGAGAGCAGAAAAAGGTTTCGAGGTTTAGAAAAGAAAAAGAGAAATGGAGCGTTCAAAGCTGTTGGGTTTTGTGGTCTTGATATGCTTTACTATTCCAACGATATCATGTTCTTCGGACAGACTGTTTAGTGGTTGGCCGAAGTCTAGCAGCGATGAAAATGTAAAAATAAGGGTGAATATGACGCGCAGATCAGAGAGAGAGTTGGGTTTTTCTGAGAGATTGGGTTTGGCTGTGGATCGAAGTAAGAAGCGAATGAAGAAGATAGAGGCATTGATAAGAGGGCAATTAGACGCTGAAACGCCCGTTGAAGTAGGGGATGGAGAATTTTTGATGAGCGTTGCACTGGGAACGCCCTCTGTGAGCTTCGAAGCGATTGTGGACACGGGGAGCGATCTGATTTGGACTCAGTGCAAGCCTTGCAAGGACTGCTTCTCTCAGCCTAGGCCAATCTTCGACCCCTCCAAGTCCCCCACATTTTCCACAATTCCCTGCGGTGATTCTCTTTGTGACGCCTTGGGGAGTACACAAACCGGATGCAATCCAGATTGTACCTTTATGTATCAGTATGGCGATGGTTCCTTCACCAGCGACGACCTGGCTTACGAGACATTGTCAATTGGGAGCAGCAAGGTTAAAGGCATTGCATTTGGATGCGGGCATGACAACGAAGGACAAGGATTCTCTCAGGGTGGTGGCCTTGTGGGACTGGGAAGAGGTGGTCTCTCCCTTATCTCACAGCTGGGTTCCAAAGCAGAGAACATGTTCTCTTACTGTCTTTTGCCCATCACCGACTCTTCTTCACAAACCAGCCCCCTCTTTTTCGGCGAGGGTGCTTCCTTGAGCGGAGGAGCCAAGACTCTCCCACTCATCAAGAGCAGTATCATTCCCACTTTCTGGTACATTCCTATTACAGGAATCACCCTCAATGGTAAGGCACTAGATATTCCTCCTGGAACTTTCGATCTGCAATCGGATGGCAGCGGAGGTATGATTATCGACTCCGGAACCACTGTTACCATTCAGGACAAGGTTGCCTACTCTCCTCTTAAGGAAGCAATTCAGTCCGCCATTGATCTCACTCCTGTAGACGGGTCTTCTACAGGTTTGGATCTTTGTTACCACACATCATCCGCTCACCTCACCTTGTCAACCCTCCTCTTCAACTTCAAAGGCGGCGTGGATTACGAGCTTCCGGCAGACAACTTTTTCATTCAGGCATCTGAAAATCTCTTGTGCCTGGCAATGTTGGGTGAACCATCGGGGAATCCTTCCATCTTCGGAAACATACAGCAGCAAAACTTCCATATCCTTTACAACAATGCCCAGAACACGCTCTCTTTCCAGCCCACTAAGTGTGATTCTCTTTAAATCATCATCTCCCTCTTCTAATTCTTCTTCTTCTCTTTTTCTGTCTCTCTCATTTCCTCTTCCTCTGTCCTTCGAATGCAATATGTGATCTCGTCTCCTGCGTCTGCCTTTTGCACTGTCCGATATGCGAATCATGTAAATTTTCATCTTCGTAGCTGCTTATTTTCAGTAAAATTGTTTGGCCCCTGTTGTTCTCGGGGACCTTCATTTATGGTTCCTTATGATATGCTACACTATGTGTGTTATTTTGGCATGGAAATGAAGGTGCGATAATTGATTATCAATATAAATTGCGTGTTAAAACAACGACAAGAGAATTTATATAATTATGAAGCATTTGTAATGGTCTTATGTTTTCTTCAAGTCTCAAGTGTAAAATAAATTATTGTATGTCTATGAATATTTTTAGAAAACCAACCCTCCGGTTACAACACGTTTTGGAATTTCGATCTGAATGGGTCCACAAAATTCAATGGGAAGAAGGAATTGGATTACGGGTTAAGTGTACGGAAATACTTAGTGAAGGTATGGACAGAAAAAAATACGATTCACTTCGAATTGCAGCAGTCTATTCTACTTCTAGAACAATTCCAGACGGGCAGAGATAGAGAAGGGGAAATTAAATAAATTCGTCTATCCTTCTAAGAGGATCGATATTGTTATGTGGACACGTCGGGGAATCTGTTGATTTTGATTTAAGGCTCCTTCTCACTCTCTCTGTGTATATATATTGCATGGAGTGGAGTAGATGAGAGCAGAAAAAGGTTTCGAGGTTTAGAAAAGAAAAAGAAATATGGAGCGTTCAAAGCTGTTGGGTTTTGTGGTCTTGATATGCTTTACTATTCCAATGATATCATGTTCTTCGGACAGACTGTTGAGTGGTTGGCCGAAGTCTGGCAGCGATGAAAATGTAAAAATAAGGGTGAATATGACGCGCAGATCAGAGAGAGAGTTGGGTTTTTCTGAGAGATTGCGTTTGGCTGTGGATCGAAGTAAGAAGCGAATGAAGAAGATAGAGGCATTGATAAGAGGGCAATTAGACGCTGAAACGCCCGTTGAAGTAGGGGATGGAGAATTTCTGATGAGCGTTGCACTGGGAACGCCCTCTGTGAGCTTCGAAGCGATTGTGGACACGGGTAGCGATCTGATTTGGACTCAGTGCAAGCCTTGCAAGAACTGCTTCTCTCAGCCTACGCCAATCTTCGACCCCTCCAAGTCCCCCACATTTTCCACAATTCCCTGCGGTGATTCTCTTTGTGACGCCTTGGGGAGTACACAAATCGGATGCAATCCAGATTGTACCTTTATGTATCAGTATGGCGATGGTTCCTTCACCAGCGGCGACCTGGCTTACGAGACATTGTCAATTGGGAGCAGCAAGTTTAAAGGCATTGCATTTGGATGCGGGCATGACAACGAAGGACAAGGATTCTCTCAGGGTGGTGGCCTTGTGGGACTGGGAAGAGGTGGTCTCTCCCTTATCTCACAGCTGGGTTCCAAAGCAGAGAACATGTTCTCTTACTGTCTTTTGCCCATCACCGACTCTTCTTCACAAACCAGCCCCCTCTTTTTCGGCGAGGGTGCTTCCTTGAGCGGAGGAGCCAAGACTCTCCCACTCATCAAGAGCAGTATCATTCCCACTTTCTGGTACATTCCTATTACAGGAATCACCCTCAATGGTAAGGCACTAGATATTCCTCCTGGAACTTTCGATCTGCAATCGGACGGCAGCGGAGGTATGATCATCGACTCCGGAACCACTGTTACCATTCTGGACCAGGCTGCCTACTCTCCTCTTAAGGAAGCAATTCAGTCCGCCATTGATCTCACTCCTGTAGACGGGTCTTCTACAGGTTTGGATCTTTGTTACCACACATCATCCGCTCACCTCACCTTGCCAACCCTCGTCTTCAACTTCAAAGGCGGCGTGGATTACGAGCTTCCGGCAGACAACTTTTTCATTCAGGCATCTGAAAATCTCTTGTGCCTGGCAATGTTGGGTGAACCATCGGGGAATCCTTCCATCTTCGGAAACATACAGCAGCAAAACTTCCATATCCTTTACAACAATGCTCAGAACACGCTCTCTTTCAAGCCCACTAAGAGTGATTCTCTTTAAATCATCATCTCCCTCTTCTAATTCTTCTTCTTCTCTTTTTCTGTCTCTCTCATTTCCTCTTCCTCTGTCCTTCGAATGCAATATGTGATCTCGTCTCCTGCGTCTGCCTATTGCACTGTCCGATATGCGAATCATGTAAATTTTCATCTTCGTAGCTGCTTATTTTCAGTAAAATTGTTTGGCCCCTGTTGTTCTCGGGGACCTTCATTTATGGTTCCTTATGATATGCTACACTATGTGTGTTATTTTGGCATGGAAATGAAGGTGCGATAATTGATTATCAATATAAATTGCGTGTTAAAACAACGACAAGAGAATTTATATAATTATGAAGCATTTGTAATGGTCTTATCTTTTCTTCAAGTCTTAAGTGTAAAATAAATTATTGTATGTCTATGAATATTTTTAATGGTATTTAACTTTAAGATCCGTGTCTGTGATTTATACATTCAAATAATACTTATTTTCAATCATGTCCGCATTTCACATTACTAAGATCAAACACAATTTAATGTAGCCTATATATAAGGTAAGGTTGTTGCTAAGAAGGTCTCTCTAATTTTCTTACAATTACTATTGTATAATTTTCTACTAGAGAAGACGAGTTCTCGAGAATTAAGAATATCATTTTGGAGCCTTTGCAATTTATTTAAAAGTGCTAATATTTAAGGCTATGCCTATATCACGATTCACGATTACCTATCAACGCTTTATAGTGCATTTGATGACATCTTACACAAATCTTATATAGATAACTTATTGATGGTGAATCGGGGCCTCTCATTTGAAAGGTTGCTACTACACTACAACGCACCTTACATAATAAAATAAAATTATGTAATGTATTTGTGCTTCAGAGTATGGATGTTAGACCACACATCAATTTTCAGCCATTGATAATGTGACACGATTACTTGTTTTCAACATTTTAATAGGATTGCATTAGGTTTTGGAACTTTTTTTCGTGACCTAAAAAATTAAAATATTAGTGGACTACAACATAATAACACAATTATTGAGAAAAGTTTTGATTGGCTAAAAAAAATCATAGTATCTTCACTCTTTCACCTTGTAAATCCTAACATGTTAATTTCAATTTCACATGATCTATGTTGCAGTGTCTACTTACGTATTATTATTGTCCAATGAACACAAAGGATACTAAAATCAATTATTTGAGAGAGTTGACACTTATTAGATTTTTAGATAGCCAAAAAACTTCTCAGATGAATAGAATATTGGTTGAGATAATTCTTAAATAGATATTATTATGTTTATTTAAATAAACAATAATTTCTTAAAAAATATCCTTAATATAGAGGGAGAGAGAACTAATTATATATTCCAAGGAAAAAGTATTCGTAGTATTACATAGTTTACAATTGATAAAGCATTAACAAGTAAGAAACACACAATGAATAATAAATAAAATATATAAATTTAAAATAATTATTAAATCAACCTCATACTTATTTCACCTTGACAATGCAAGGAGGGTAAGAGGAGGGATGGCAGCCCAATATGCTATTCATATAGTTTCTAAGGGCATTGGACAACATCTAAACTAACATCTTAGCTTATATTTTCTTAGTTTATTCAATTGGGCGATGAAGGTGAAGAGTGGAGTGCATTTACATTTGATTAAATTCTTGTTCTAATTTCATTCTTATTATTTATTTATTATCTTGTAAAACTATTGTGCTAACTAGATAATGTGCAACCTTTGATAAGGATTTTTCCATCTCCCTCGACCCGATCAACCACCTAAGGTGAGATGCATTTAGAGCTACAAGCGATATAAAAAATTCTATGTTTCTCAATGCTCGACAATGTATGTCACACGAGGATAATATTAGGAAGTTTTAGATTGAACCAGTTTAAACAGAGCCTCCTCTTTTCTTTTTTTATTTTATTTTGGTAATTACTCCTTCAGCAAGGCATTTAACTACCTACAATTGCTTTGTATCCATTAATTTACTCTTTTGGGTCATGAAAATAATTTATTCTAGTATAATGCCATTTCATTTTTCTTTACTTATTATTATTATTATTATTATTATTATTATTATTATTCTATCGAAGATTCTTGTTGCAACGGATATAGATGCTGGAAAATATTTATTTATTATTCAATGTATAGCTAGAAAGGAAGAAGGATCATTCAATTGGGAAAGGGATAATTTTACACTCTTAACTTAAATACAATAGAGAACTACAATTATTCGGTTGGTTTACTTTTTTATGGAAGCACTCCTTATAAATCATGTATCATACTAGAGATGTGGACATCTGTATAATTGGCCGGCACAGGCCAAACCTAATCCCAACTAACTCTTCCATCATATTGCACACGTAGACTACTTTCATATACCGTCCTAAAGAATCCCATCTCAAAGCACATAGAGGTACCATGTTTCGAGAAGTCCAATGGGAAAGTTGATCTTAGCACTCACTTGACAACATTTACTACTTTATCTATTGGCTTGATTCTTGAGGATTCTCTTCCTGCAAAAATCTTTTTCATTTCATTGAAAGAAATGACATTGGATTGATTTTTCCCTTTATCTATTAATTCAATAAACTCTTTCTCATATCTTGTTAATCAATTTTCATAACGTTTAAAAAAAACTATTGGACCTAAAGTAACATTAATTGATGGTGTAGCGAAGGGGAATCCCGGACCTGCTGGATATGGGGGAGTGGTGCGTGATAATAATGGCAGGATGGTCTCAATGGTGGCCCTCTCTTTGGGTACCTAGACAAACCACTTTAGTGAGGCCTTCACAACGTATACCAATATCAAATTGGCCAAAGAGAAACGTTTGAGAAGGGTCTGCTTGGAGTGTGACTCCCTAAACATCATTAATTGTTTAACAACTTCCTCCTCCCCTAGTTGGTCGATTGAACATATTATTGAAGATAGCCTAATGCTTCTCAGGGGATTCTACGAATTTAACATTTCACATGTCTATCGTGAGGGTAATAAGGTTGCCGATATTTAGGCCAACATTGGGGCCGACTTGCCAAGTAGGAAAGTTTGGAACATTTATGATCGGATCCCAGTGGATCTTCTTAACCTACTCCGTAATGATCATGATGCGTGCGAAGCTCAAGGGGCTTTTGGAAATGATGGAGAATGACGTCTTCCAAAGTGTCCTAGGCAAGACTTCTTCTATGAGGGGAAAGTCAAACTTTCTGGTGGCATTTTTGATTGTTTTTGTTTAGCTCAACTCTGTTTGTGTTGCAGGTTGTTGAGAATCGGTATTTTTCAAGATTGGGGGAGATAGGAACCGTTTGGAGCCCATAGTCTATGAAAAATGATGAAATAAGGAAGCAGTATGCAAAGAACTTTTGATAAGTGTTTTTACTAGTTATATCGAGACGCTTCATGGTGCGGATGCCCTTGATACCAAGGCCTTTGTTCATGGGTGGAAGTATGGTGTGCTCTGTGTCTATGGTATGGAGCTGGAGGTTGATGAGGAGATGGTGGATAAGGTGTCCAACATGCTATTCATATAGTTTCTAAATGCATTGGACAACATCTAAACTAGTAGCTTAGCTTATATTTTCTTAGTCTATTCAATTAGGCGACGAAGGTGATGAGTGGAGTGCATTTACATTTGATTAAATTCTTGTTCTAATTTCATTCTTATTATTTATTTATTATCTTTTAAAACTATTGTGCTTACTAGATAATGTGCAGCCTTTGTAAAGGATTTTTCCATCTCCATTGACCCGATTAACCACCTAAGGTGAGATGCATTTAGATCTACAATGATATAAAAAATTCTTTCTCAGTGCTTGGCAATGTATGCCACATGAGGATACTATTAGGAAGTTTTAAATTGAACCAGTTTAAACATAGTCTGCTCTTTCCTCTTTTTTCTTTTATTTTGGTAATTACTCCTTCAGCAAGGCATTTAACTAGCTCCAATCGCTTAGTATCCATTAATTTACTATTTTGGGTCATGAAAATAATGTATTCTAGTATAATGCCATTTCATTTTTCTTTACTTATTATTATTATTTTTCTATCGAAGATTCTTGTTGCAAAGGATATAGATGCTGGAAAATATTTATTTATTATTCAATGTATAGCTAGAAAGGAAGAAGGATCATTCAATTGGGAAAGGGATAATTTTACACTCTTAACTTAAATACAATAGAGCACTACAATTATTCAGTTGGTTTATTTTTTTATGGAAATAATCCTTATAAATTATGTATCGTAGTAGAGATTTGGACATCTGAATAATTGGCCAGCACAGGCCAAACCTAATCCCAACTAACTCTTCCACCATATTGCACACGTGGACTACTTTCATATACCGTCCTAAAGAATCCCATCTCAAAGCGAACAGAGGTACCATGTTTTGAGAAGTCCAATGGGAAAGTTGATCTTAGCACTCACTTGACAACATTTACTACTTTATCTATTATCTTGATTCTTGATGATGCTCTTGTTGCAAAAATATTTTCCATTTCATTGAAAGAAATGACGTTGGATTGATTTTTCTCTCTATCTATTAATTCAATAAACTCTTTCTCATATCTTGTTAATCAATTTTTATAACATTTAAAAAAAATATTGGACATAAAGTAACATTAATTGATGGTGTGGCGAATGGGAATCCCAGACCTGCTGGATGTGGGGAAGTGGTGCGTGATAACAATGGCAGGATGGTCTCGACAATGGCCCTCTCTTTGGGTACCCATACAAATCATTTTAATGAGGCATTCACAATTTATACCAATATCAAATTGGCCAAAGAGAAAGGTTTGAGAAGTGTCTGGGTTGAGTGTGACTCCCTAAACATCATTGTTTAACGACTTCCTCCTCTCCTATTTCGTCGATTAAACATATTATTCAAGATAGCCTAATTCCTCTTAGGGGCTTCTATGAATTTAACATTTCACATGTGTACCATGAAGGTAATAAGGTTGTGGATATTTAGGCCAACATTGGGGCCGACTTGGCAAGTAGGAAACTTTGGAACATTTATGATCAGATCCCAGTGGATCTTCTTAACCTACTCTGTAATGATTATGATGCGTGCGAAGCTCAAGGGGTTTTTGGAAATGATGGAGAATGACATCTTCCAAAGTGTCCTGGGCAAGACTTCTTTTATGAGGGGAAAGACGAACTTTCTGGTGGCTTTTTTAATTGTTTTTATATGGTTTAGGTCAACTCTGTTTGTGTTGCAGGTTGTTGAGAATTAGTATTTTTTAATATTAGGGGAGATAGGAACCGTTTGGATCCCATAGTCTGCGAAAAATGACGAAATAAGGAAGCAGTATGGAAAGAACTTTCGGTAGGAGTTTTTACTAGTTATATCGAGATGCTTCATGGTGTGGATGCCCTTGTTACTGAGGCCTTTCTTAATGGGTGGAAGGATGGTTTTATCTATGTCTATGGTATGGAGCTGGAGGTTAATGAGGAGATGGTGGCTAAGGTGTCCAAAATTCTGAACAAGGACACCAAATTCTACAAGCATAAGAAATGTGCGATGGTGGCGATGAAAAATTTTTTCCCGCCGAAGGAAAGGAAGAAGGTGAGAAAGAATAATAATGTTGGGTGGGAGAAAAAATCACTTTCAAAGCCATGGTAGGAGGTCTCAGAGGTTATCGTGCGCTGCCTCACCCTTGATGGTAAATTCTGTAGCTTACTTAGCTGTCACTTTGTCATTATTAATCATTTTCGGCATCACAAGTGCATTTCCTTGGCCTTTTATTTGGTCTCATCATTGAATAATAGCATTAGGGCTCATGAGAAATGTGCATCCTCCCTTGTTCTCCATGAGGGCTTATTCCTGTTGATTATGAAGTATGCCAAGACTATCCATGTCGAGAGGAATACGTGTGCTAAAACTGGTATAGAATACAAGAAGAATGTCCATATTCATTATGGGGAAATCTCTTCTGATGAAGAGGTGGACTTCGATGGGAACGAAGTCTTTCACAGTTATAACAAACAAGGACCCTCATCATCTAAAATCCCTAACCGTACTAGCAGAAAATAAATTATTTTATCTAACGAGGAGGATGACCCTAAACATGTCCCTAATTTGGTGGATGGTAGTTCTGATGTTAAGGTTAAAAGAGTGGCCAGCGTTTCTATGTCAAGAGCTATTGACAAAACCAAAGTATTTAACAATGTCAACGAGAATTATTCTAAGCGACTGAATGCCTCTCAGATTGATTTGGACGGGCCTGTGGAGGATTAGGGTGTCAATGTTTCTATACCTACTCTTGGTGGTGGGTTTACTCCTAAGGAGATGGTTTGTCGGTCCCTGAGAATACGATTACGAATATTAACTTGAGGAATTTAAAGGATACTCAAAATGCCCAATTCACCTAGATTTTTCAAGAGATTAATAATCTCAAAGAGAAGGCCAATCCACCTAATGGGGACCTCGACAGTACTAGGTTTCGAATACGCATACCCTGGCTAATGGTATTAAAGACCTTAAGGAGGAACATGAAGAGCACATTAAGGCTTTGGAAAATGACTTATAAACATCAACATAGTTTGAGTGTGGTGGTGGAGGTGAGTATGTCTGCCATGAACAATACTAGCTTTGGTCTACATAGACTCAATGAATAGGTTGAAGTGCTTCATTATATTTCTCAGGGCAAGTGCCCCACTGGTAGCATTGAGATGGTGAAGAAAGCTAAGGTTGTGAATGCTGGTACCTGTAAGAAACTTAGGGCTCCCTCAGAGGATGTGGATGCGGATCTGCATACGAAAGAGAAGCCCCTACTTGGTCCAGCGACGAGGCTCCATAGAAAAGATAAGGGTGTGACCCCTGTTGACGACATCATTAAGAAAGTTCAGAAAATCAATGAGGATGTCATTCAGAAGAATGACAAATAGGTCAAAGTGTTGTAGTTTTGTTATGTAGAAATTTTGTATTGTTCTTGTTTGTTGTTCTATGGGGCTGCTTTGCCCTGGTTTTTATGGGTTGGTTCCCATCTATTTTTTTGTTGGGTCCTTGAAGGTTGAGTTTTTATGATAATATTACAATAATACTAATAGAATTTACATGATTTGTATAGTTTATTTCTATTTGAAAATAAAAAATTATTCTATTCTATTTACATTTTCACCATAAATTACTTGAACTATTTAAACAAATATGTTTCTATTCAATAATATTATTATTATATATAATACATTAACAGAATAATAAGTAAATAACTTAAAACCCACTAACATAGTCATTTTAACACATACAAACATAGTAAATTTTGAAGTGTCTATAAAACCCATACAACATTTTTAGGGTTTCGGAATTACTAGATGGTTTGATTTAGACAAATGGAAACATAAAGGTTGAGTTTACTTAGTAATTAAAAAAGGTCCCACCATTCACTTATCATGGGAAACCATGCAACAACTAAATTGTATAGAAATAAAAAATAAGAAAATAATGAGATTTATGAATTATTAAAGAGGCACACGGAACAAGTGGCAGGAACCCTAAAATTTAGATTGTGAGAGCTCAAATATTTGAGAGTACTATGTTTGCATTAATGGAGGAGTAGAATTTTCGAAAAAATGTCATCTGATCGTGACTGGAAGAGGAGAGATAGTGGTAAAATGAGAAGATCGAGAGACGATGAGCAGTGCACACATTCTGACAAAAAATGAAGAATTAAACTAATGGACAGCGGACAGCTCCAATATTCCCAATCGTCTTGTAATGTTGTCTCCTTTACTCACAATCGTTAATGCCCAAAAATAGCTCATCCAATTCATATAAGAGATGCCTTCGGCATAATAAATTCATGTACTATTTTCCCTCTTCTATAATTTCTCTCATATGAAGCATGCAATCACCATTTCTAAATAAAGCTTTTATATGACAGGATGTGGTAGTATCAATATACCATAGGGCACTACGTCACAGAACCTTTTGCACATGAAGATACCCCTGAACTTACTACTCATTTTCATATTTCTTAATCTTCTAGATTGTTAAATAGGTTCACGTATTTTATTGATGTCTATTTAATTCTTGAGATATAAGCTACTCATTATACATAATTTCTCTATTTTTTAGGCTCTCATAAAGGATTCAAATGTAAAGAATGAGTATCACATGCTAGTATGTGCCAAGGTCCATTACTCTATCTATATTAACTATTATTTGACGTCCAAGCATCTAATTTAAACGATATATTCCACATTCCATATGCTTTGAGATGTATTACTATTTTAGGATTCACATGCACGTCAATGCATGGTCAAAACATAATGGTAAAATATTTTAATCTAGTCAAACTATCCTTAGTTTTGGGTATATTATTAGAGGATGGATTAATTCAACCATATATCAAGAAATGATGCAATCTTGTCGAAATCTTGGCCCATTCTCTAATTAGCCACCCTTATTAATTTACATACACCCCCTTATATTCTATCTTATCCCGTGGATTCATGCACACATTCGTATGTATCACATTTATTATTAGATTATTCTCCATCCACCCTCAATGTCTAGGCATTTATTCTCTACTTAAGTATTAGCCTCTTTTCTGTTATTGGTCAATAATGGGGCGTCCAATCAATATTGCACCATACAATACTGACCCTTGAGATTTAGCAATTTAAATTCGAATTTTTTAACTCCAAACCTTTTATTCTATCATAATTACATTTAGTACCTGTTTTATGTGATTTATTGAACATTTTGGTTTTTGAAAGAATTCAATGTGCATTTATTTAACATGCAGTCGCTTTGAGAATTCATTGAATACGAATCTGCATAAATGAAACATTTATCATAGAAACGCTTTTGGTTGGAGCACCAAGATGAATCTATCTCCATCAAAGTTTTCTTCTTGGGAAATTTGCATGCTTCTTTTCCATTTACCTAAATTGGCCAGGCTCGTGAAGCCGACCATTCCGAAGGATAACCTAGGAGAACTTGACCCTAGTGATCTACCAGGCTCCCTAATGTGATTTTAACTATTGCGAATACTTGACAATTAGTGAAGAGTTAACTTCAAGGTAAATTGACGAAAAGTGAGATTTATTAGATCAAATGTTAGGGAAGAATTTATATTCACACATATAGAGCTTACACATATCTATGGATTTGACATAAAACAATCGTGGACATGGGGAGTGATCCCTAGTTGACATGACTTTCATGCTTATCACTGATACAACTACATACCCAATTCTTAAAAGATGGATTCTTAAATTCAATTTAGATGATTTATATACTTGCATGTTCAACCACATAGATTACATTAACTTTTATCTACTTTTTCCTTCTGGTATAAATCCTTGAGCAAAACGTTATGATAGGATATGGGAATGTGAATATATAATAGAACATTGCATATAAAACTTCTGCACAAGTAAAATTTAGAAATAAGATAAATAAGAACGAGAATAAAAATAAAATTCAATTTAGGTGATTTATATATGTGGATGTTCAACCACATAGATTACATTAACTTTCATGTACTTTTTCTTTCTGGTATAAATCCTTGAATAGAACTTTATGATAGGATACGGTAATGTGAATACATAATAGAGCATTGAATATAACACTTTTGTACAAGTAAAATTTCTAAATCTTAAAAATGAATAAACTAATTAGAGCAAAATTTAAGAATGAGATAAACAAGAATGAGAATAAGTTGGAAAGCCGGATAAACCGACTAAGAATAATTATGTGTAAACTAATTTTAAATATTTTTAGAAAACCAACCCTGCGGTTACAACACGTTTTGGAATTTCGATCTGAATGGGTCCACAAAATTCAATGGGAAGAAGGAATTGGATTACGGGTTAAGTGTAAGGAAATACTTAGTGAAGGTATGGACAGAAAAAAATACGATTCACTTCGAATTGCAGCAGTCTATTCTACTTCTAGAACAATTCCAGACGGGCAGAGATAGAGAAGGGGAAATTAAATAAATTCGTCTATCCTTCTAAGAGGATCGATATTGTTATGTGGACACGTCGGGGAATCTGTTGATTTTGATTTAAGGCTCCTTCTCACTCTCTCTGTGTATATATATTGCATGGAGTGGAGTAGATGAGAGCAGAAAAAGGTTTCGAGGTTTAGAAAAGAAAAAGAGAAATGGAGCGTTCAAAGCTGTTGGGTTTTGTGGTCTTGATATGCTTTACTATTCCAACGATATCATGTTCTTCGGACAGACTGTTTAGTGGTTGGCCGAAGTCTAGCAGCGATGAAAATGTAAAAATAAGGGTGAATATGACGCGCAGATCAGAGAGAGAGTTGGGTTTTTCTGAGAGATTGGGTTTGGCTGTGGATCGAAGTAAGAAGCGAATGAAGAAGATAGAGGCATTGATAAGAGGGCAATTAGACGCTGAAACGCCCGTTGAAGTAGGGGATGGAGAATTTCTGATGAGCGTTGCACTGGGAACGCCCTCTGTGAGCTTCTAAGCGATTGTGGACACGGGGAGCGATCTGATTTGGACTCAGTGCAAGCCTTGCAAGGACTGCTTCTCTCAGCCTACGCCAATCTTCGACCCCTCCAAGTCCCCCACATTTTCCACAATTCCCTGCGGTGATTCTCTTTGTGCCGCCTTGGGGAGTACACAAACCGGATGCAATCCAGATTGTACCTTTATGTATCAGTATGGCGATGGTTCCTTCACCAGCGGCGACCTGGCTTACGAGACATTGTCAATTGGGAGCAGCAAGGTTAAAGGCATTGCATTTGGATGCGGGCATGACAACGAAGGACAAGGATTCTCTCAGGGTGGTGGCCTTGTGGGACTGGGAAGAGGTGGTCTCTCCCTTATCTCACAGCTGGGTTCCAAAGCAGAGAACATGTTCTCTTACTGTCTTTTGCCCATCACCGACTCTTCTTCACAAACCAGCCCCCTCTTTTTCGGCGAGGGTGCCTTCCTTGAGCGGAGGAGCCAAGACTCTCCCACTCATCAAGAGCAGTATCATTCCCACTTTCTGGTACATTCCTATTACAGGAATCACCCTCAATGGTAAGGCACTAGATATTCCTCCTGGAACTTTCGATCTGCAATCGGACGGCAGCGGAGGTATGATCATCGACTCCGGAACCACTGTGACCATTCTGGACCAGGTTGCCTACTCTCCTCTTAAGGAAGCAATTCAGTCCGCCATTGATCTCACTCCTGTAGACGGGTCTTCTACAGGTTTGGATCTTTGTTACCACACATCATCCGCTCACCTCACCTTGCCAACCCTCGTCTTCAACTTCAAAGGCGGCGTGTATTACGAGTTTCCGGCAGACAACTTTTTCATTCAGGCATCTGAAAATCTCTTGTGCCTGGCAATGTTGGGTGAACCATCGGGGAATCCTTCCATCTTCGGAAACATACAGCAGCAAAACTTCCATATCCTTTACAACAATGCTCAGAACACGCTCTCTTTCAAGCCCACTAAGTGTGATTCTCTTTAAATCATCATCTCCCTCTTCTAATTCTTCTTCTTCTCTTTTTCTGTCTCTCTCATTTCCTCTTCCTCTGTCCTTCGAATGCAATATGTGATCTCGTCTCCTGCGTCTGCCTTTTGCACTGTCCGATATGCGAATCATGTAAATTTTCATCTTCGTAGCTGCTTATTTTCAGTAAAATTGTTTGGCCCCTGTTGTTCTCGGGGACCTTCATTTATGGTTCCTTATGATATGCTATGTCACGGGGCTAGACCGGCCTGCTGCCCAAACAAGCTTTTTCCTTCCAAAGGAGGTCAAACCTCATGCGGCACTGGCAAACCTTACTCACGACTTCCATTGCGGACAAGTCCTTTCTTGCTTCCAGACTACGCCATACCCTTTTCAAGTGTCCACCACCTGACCACATTAACACACACCCATGCGGAATAGAAGTGCATGCCAACCCTCTCACGGGTTTCTTTCATCCTGATGCTCCTAGCACTCCCTTCAAGTCCCTGACTCTACTCTAGCACTGTCTTGTCGCACCATCCTTGCACCCCTGGTACAAGCTCATAGGTCTCCTCGATGCCTTCGTCTTCTTGAGTCCCCCATAAGACCCTGACTACTAACACTGACCCATCCGGAACTCCTAAAGTCCTCCGGCTCCAACTTTGCACACTCCCTGAGCATGCCCAGTACTCCCACGGCACTGGCGCCCCATGTTGGCCTCCCTCAGCTCCTCTGAACCCTCAAGCACCAAACATATCTCATGGGACGACTAGACTCCCTGAGCTAGCTTCCTGTTTGTCCATCTCCACACAATGAACACAACACTGGGGCAATAGATAGCTTTATTGTTATGAAGAGACGGCCCCTGGCTCGATCTACAAACAATTCCAACTTTGTCGCTGGTCACTATCCTGAATACTTCCCAAGCATCCGATTACAAGTTCCTGCCCCTAGATCACGTCCACTCTTGAAACACTAGTACAGATACCACTGCACCTCGCCCCTGGCGATAGCTTCACATATAGACTCCTGATCCATGAAGACCCTGTCTCCTTCGGAACTCAACCTGGCACACCACTGACTCTCTCTCGAGCCCGCGACGGCTTACCCAGTACACAACTCAGAACTCCTTCCTGAACAAGGACTCCAAGTCGCACTGCTTTGGGCCCCCGGCCTACGCCTACATGGCTTCACTGGTGAACCCGGTTCCCTGTACATCCTATGCACAATAACCAGCTCCATGCAAACACTCAGTCTAAGCCTCTCAGACTGACAAAACACCTTGCACTCCTACTTGGGCACCAAGCTCTTCGCTTCATGATCCAAACCAATATCCTTGGTCGCTGAACTCTCCTTCAACTCGGCTATGCTCCCAGAACAACTCACCTACGGACCATGTCCCCTTTTCGGTCATGCAACTCATCCATCTTTGTCACCCTCTTGGACTCGCCTCATGGCTCGGCTCAACATGAGCACACTTTCGGAACCCAGTCCCTACTGCCACATTTGACCCCCACTCTAGGGCCTTGAGATCCCAGACCTCAATGCAAATCCCACTTTAGGTAACCTAGGTGCGTGCCCGGCACATCACCCCACTTGTTCCACAAGACACATGGACTTCCAGCTCTGCAACTCAACCCACATAGCTTGCCCAACTCTCAAGCTCCAACATTCCGATATAGATAGCCCATTGCACGGCCATCCCCCTTACAAGATCTTGTGTACTCCATTTCCCCAACCGGGACAATCCATTGCACGATCATCCTTCTCGCAAGAGCCTAGGTACTCCACTTCCCTAGTCCTCGGGTCATAGACAACTCCCCGGGAGTCATCCCCAACATTGGCTCAGTTACTCCGCTTCACTGAGATAGGGACCATGAGAATGCATCCACCAGTAAACCTCACCATCCAATGATAAGGCGGGGTTACTCTACTTCACCCCTAATGTCCACGTAGGACCTCTATCTCCCTGAGACTAGAGGGCAGGGTTACTCTTCTTCACCCCTAGGAGGAGGTGTCTACCGCAGACCACCTTGGTGCACTCCTGGCACTCGGCTATTCTTTCAACCGACCTCCATATATAAGTTTTTCGTCCAATTCTCACACAACTGTAGCTTGGCATTAACCCTTTGTCAATCACCACAACTTCCACCTGCTGAGAATAACAAGGGACTTACAACCCCAGAAGCCTACTGATCTCCCTGAGACAGCAACCCCTTACATCCTGCCCCACTTAAAATAGGCGACGTCCTTGGCGCCGGACCATTCGACCCGAGTCTCATCCTTCGCAACATTAGGACCTGTTAAAAGTGAACTTCGGATTCACTGTGCCCTGCACTTGTATCATTTCTGTCCCTGACATACTTGATACTTGCCAGCATACCCCATACTGGACTTTCACTTGCATGAATCCCATCCATGGCTAACTCGCTTCGGCAACCCCCTGAGTCCAACTCACTGCCTCCGCACTGATCTTGTGAAGACGCTCCCTTGCCTCCAACTGATCTTTACTGCTAGTCCCTGACTCAACAACATATTGCAAGAACCCAGTCCTTGACTTCCACTGAGCTGACTGTCCTTGTTTGAACATCTGTGAAACAACTTTGTGATATTCGACTGCACCATGCCCCATACCGGCTTCTACATCTCCAAGACTCCACTGTTTGCACCGCAACCCGATAGAACACCACAAACCATGCTCACCTCTCAACTCAGCCACTAGTGCCATCCTCGACGACACCCTTGTCTTCCAACTTCCACTGCTCCCGGATCCAATCCTAGCATCCACTGAAAGACATGCCTGCTACCAACCCTGTTGTGCAAGCCCCTGGTATCTGGCCCCCTTGAAGACACATACTCCACTGACCAAAACACCCAACTGACTTCTCAAGTTGCACATTCAACCTTCAGCTCTCAACTACCTTTCTATAGTGCCATCCTGATTGCCTGTTGACTGACCCCGGTGTGCCCCGCGTCTTATCCTATCCCCAACAACTCAACTCAAGAACAACAACCAACATACTCCCATTGATCCACCTCTAGCTGCACATGATCCTCCTGGTACTTGTCAACCACTTCCACCTCCATGGTGTACTCTCGCAAACCCACACCTCATGAGTCTGCCTAGGTGCACTTCCCTGAAGACACCCATCTTGCATTGCATCCCACACATTCGATCTTGTCTACTTCAATCTGCTGTACTACTTTGTCTGACTAATGCACTGTCCACGGAACGCCCTGCGCCCTCGGTGCTGCAACCCAAAGAAACTACCAACATCATTCAGCCGACCAACCTCTCGTGCATAATGCCTCTGCAATCCACATCCAATGTGGGCAAGGTACTCTCTCCTTCCCTTGACTTTCTCTGTGACGGTCCCATCTTTGGTTCCCAACCTTCAGACCTAACCCGCCACAAATTCATACCTCAGATCATGTCCCAGACACAATCCTACATCTTAGGTGCACTTCCCTGAAGACACCCAACTCTTGCATTACATCCTACACATTCAGTGAACTCACTTCCATCCATTGTGCCACTTTGTCTGACTGACGCACTGTCCATGGAACGCCCTGCGCCCTCGGTGCTGCAACCCAAAGAAGCCACCAACATTTGTAAGCTAGCCAACCTCTTGTGCCCGATGCCTTTGCAAACCACATCCAATGTGGGCAAGGTACTACCTCTTTCCCTTGACTTCCTTTGTGACTTGGCCCCTCACTGGCTTTCCACCATTGGACCTACTTCGCCACCCAATTTACACCTCGGATCATGTCCTGGACATAACCCTACACCACACTGGGAATGACCTTATGCCATCCCACAGCCCCAAATTGTTACACCTCGGACCCGTCCTTGACAAGATCCTACACCACACTGTACCTTACAGCTCCATCGATTTCACCTCGGATCCGTCCTTGACAAGACCCTACACCACACTGCTCCTCGCAGCTCCTAACTCCTTTGACTGGTCTTATATGCCACTGCCCTTGGACACTGCCATATCAAATCTTGCGGCCCTGCCGACTACTTCCAGCACTGAACCCAGTTCAATACCGACTCACACCTTGCCTACTTCGCTCCACTCGAACTACTAAGGCACTTCCCATGCAAGATTTTCCCCACCAAGAGATCCACTCCTGATCCCTTGTCGCTCCACTAGCATAGTCCCTTCGCGATGGAACTCGGCCCCAGGCACAAACTCCAACCAGCTGACTACCACTCATGGAACTACGCCATGGACTTCACCATCCTTATCCCTACCTGGATTGGCCTCACATTTTTAGTGACCACGCCCTGCTAGCCACCCTGGTCTACCTGTCCTCGACACTGCAAACCACAATCCGCCTTCGCAGTCTTCCTCTGACCACTTGATAGCCCAGCTACCTCAGCTCATCTAACTGGCCCTGCCAATTCTTATGCTCTGATACCAACTGTCACGGGGCTAGACCGGCCTGCTGCCCAAACAAGCTTTTTCCTTCCAAAGGAGGTCAAACCTCATGCGGCACTGGCAAACCTTACTCACGACTTCCATTGCGGACAAGTCCTTTCTTGCTTCCAAACTATGCCATACCCTTTTGAAGTGTCCACCACTTGACCACATTAACACACACCCATGCGGAATAGAAGTGCATGCCAACCCTCTCACGGGTTTCTTTCATCCTGATGCTCCTAGCACTCCCTTCAAGTCCCTGACTCTACTCTAGCACTGTCTTGTCGCACCATCCTTGCACCCCTGGTACAAGCTCATAGGTCTCCTCGATGCCTTCGTCTTCTTGAGTCCCCCATAAGACCCTGACTACTAACACTGACCCATCCGGAACTCCTAAAGTCCTCCGGCTCCAACTTTGCACACTCCCTGAGCATGCCCAGTACTCCCACGGCACTGGCGCCCCATGTTGGCCTCCCTTAGCTCCTCTGAACCCTCAAGCACCAAACATATCTCATGGGACGACTAGACTCCCTGAGCTAGCTTCCTGTTTGTCCATCTCCACACAATGAACACAACACTGGGGCAATAGATAGCTTTATTGTTATGAAGAGACGGCCCCTGGCTCGATCTACAAACAATTCCAACTTTGTCGCTGGTCACTATCCTGAATACTTCCCAAGCATCCGATTACAAGTTCCTGCCCCTAGATCACGTCCACTCTTGAAACACTAGTACAGATACCACTGCACCTCGCCCCTGGCGATAGCTTCACATATAGACTCCTGATCCATGAAGACCCTATCTCCTTCGGAACTCAACCTGGCACACCACTGACTCTCTCTCGAGCCCGCGACGGCTTACCCAGTACACAACTCAGAACTCCTTCCTGAACAAGGACTCCAAGTCACACTGCTTTGGGCCCCTGGCCTACGCCTACATGGCTTCACTGGTGAACCCGGTTCCCTGTACATCCTATGCACAATAACCAGCTCCATGCAAACACTCAGTCTAAGCCTCTCAGACTGACAAAACACCTTGCACTCCTTCTTGGGCACCAAGCTCTTCGCTTCATGATCCAAACCAATATCCTTAGTCGCTGAACTCTCCTTCAACTCGGCTATGCTCCCAGAACAACTCACCTACGGACCATGTCCCCTTTTCGGTCATGCAACTCATCCATCTTTGTCACCCTCTTGGACTCGCCTCATGGCTCGGCTCAACATGAGCACACTTTCGGAACCCAGTCCCTACTGCCACATTTGACCCCCACTCTAGGGCCTTGAGATCCCAGACCTCAATGCAAATCCCACTTTAGGTAACCTAGGTGCGTGCCCGGCACATCACCCCACTTGTTCCACAAGACACATGGACTTCCAGCTCTGCAACTCAACCCACATAGCTTGCCCAACTCTCAAGCTCCAACATTCCGATATAGATAGCCCATTGCACGGCCATCCCCCTTACAAGATCTTGTGTACTCCATTTCCCCAACCGGGACAATCCATTGCATGATCATCCTTCTCGCAAGAGCCTAGGTACTCCACTTCCCTAGTCCTCGGGTCATAGACAACTCCCCGGGAGTCATCCCCAACATTGGCTCAGTTACTCCGCTTCACTGAGATAGGGACCATGAGAATGCATCCACCAGTAAACCTCACCATCCAATGATAAGGCGGGGTTACTCTACTTCACCCCTAATGTCCACGTAGGACCTCTATCTCCCTGAGACTAGAGGGCAGGGTTACTCTTCTTCACCCCTAGGAGGAGGTGTCTACCACAGACCACCTTGGTGCACTCCTGGCACTCGGCTATTCTTTCAACCGACCCCCATATATAAGTTTTTCGTCCAATTCTCACACAACTGTAGCTTGGCATTAACCCTTTGTCAATCACCACAACTTCCACCTGCTGAGAATAACAAGGGACATACAACCCCAGAAGCCTACTGATCTCCCTGAGACAGCAGCCCCTTACATGCTACACTATGTGTGTTATTTTGGCATGGAAATGAAGGTGCGATAATTGATTATCAATATAAATTGCGTGTTAAAACAACGACAAGAGAATTTATATAATTATGAAGCATTTGTAATGGTCTTATCTTTTCTTCAAGACTTAAGTGTCAAATAAATTATTGTATGTCTATGAATATTTTTAATGGTATTTAACTTTAAGATCCATGTCTGTGATTTATACATTCAAATAATACTTATTTTCAATCATGTCCGCATTTCACATTACTAAGATCAAACACAATTTAATGTAACCTATATATAAGGTAAGGTTGTTGCTAAGAAGGTCTCTCTAATTTTCTTACAATTACTATTGTATAATTTTCTACTAGAGAAGACGAGTTCTCGAGAATTAAGAATATCATTTTGGAGCCTTTGCAATTTATTTAAAAGTGCTAATATTTAAGGCTATGCCTATATCACGATTCACGATTACCTATCAACGCTTTATAGTGCATTTGATGACATCTTACACAAATCTTATATAGAAAACTTATTGATGGTGAATCGGGGCCTCTCATTTGAAAGGTTGCTACTACACTACAATGCACCTTAGATAATAAAATTAAATTATGTAATGTATTTGTGCTTTAGAGTATGGATGTTAGACCACACATCAATTTTCAGCCATTGATAATGTGACAGGATTACTTGTTTTCAACATTTTAATAGGATTGCATTAGGTTTTGGAACTTTTTTTCGTGACCTAAAAAATTAAAATATTAGTGGACTACAACATAATAACACAATTATTGAGAAAAGTTTTGATTGCCTACAAAAAATCATAGTATCTTCACTCTTTCACCTTGTAAATCCTAACATGTTAATTTCAATTTCACATGATCTATGTTGCAGTGTCTACTTACGTATTATTATAGTCCAATGAACACAAAGGATACTAAAATCAATTATTTGAGAGAGTTGACACTTATTAGATTTTTAGATAGCCAAAAAACTTCTCAGATGAATAAAATATTGGTTGAGATAATTCTTAAATAGATATTATTATATTTATTTAAATAAACAATAATTTCTTAAAAAATATCCTTAATATAGAGGGAGAGAGAACTAATTATATATTCCAAGGAAAAAGTATTCGTAGTATTACATAATTTACAATTGATAAAACATTAACAAGTAAGAAACACACAATGAATAATAAATAAAACATATAAATTTAAAATAATTATTAAATCAACCTCATACTTATTTCACCTTGACAATGCAAGGAGGGTAAGAGGAGGGATGGCAGCCCAATATGCTATTCATATAGTTTCTAAGGGCATTGGACAACATCTAAACTAACATCTTAGCTTATATTTTCTTAGTTTATTCGATTGGGCGATGAAGGTGAAGAGTGGAGTGCATTTACATTTGATTAAATTCGTGTTCTAATTTCATTCTTATTATTTATTTATTATCTTGTAAAACTATTGTGCTAACTAGATAATCTGCAACCTTTGTTAAGGATTTTTCCATCTCCCTCAACCCGATCAACCACCTAAGGTGAGATGCATTTAGAGCTACAAGCGATATAAAAAATTCTATGTTTCTCAATGCTCGACAATGTATGTCACACGAGGATAATATTAGGATTATTATTATTTTTCTATCGAAGATTCTTGTTGCAACGGATATAGATGCTGGAAAATATTTATTTATTATTCAATGTATAGCTAGAAAGGAAGAAGGATCATTCAATTGGGAAAGGGATAATTTTACACTCTAAACTTAAATACAATAGAGCACTACAATTATTCGGTTGGTTTACTTTTTTATGGAAGCACTCCTTATAAATCATGTATCATAGTAGAGATGTGGACATCTGAGTAATTGGCTGGCACAGGCCAAACCTAATCCCAACTAACTCTTCCATCATATTGCACACGTAGACTACTTTCATATACCGTCCTAAAGAATCCCATCTCAAAGCACATAGAGGTACCATGTTTCGAGAAGTCCAATGGGAAAGTTGATCTTAGCACTCACTTGACAACATTTACTACTTTATCTATTGGCTTGATTCTTGAGGATTCTCTTCCTGCAAAAATCTTTTTCATTTCATTGAAAGAAATGACATTGGATTGATTTTTCCCTTTATCTATTAATTCAATAAACTCTTTCTCATATCTTGTTCATCAATTTTTATAACGTTTTAAAAGAAATATTGGACCTAAAGTAACATTAATTGATGGTGCAGCGAAGGGGAATCCCGGACCTGCTGGATATGGGGGAGTGGTGCGTGATAATAATGGCAGGATGGTCTCGATGGTGGCCTTCTCTTTGGGTACCTAGACAAACCACTTTAGTGAGGCCTTCACAACGTATACCAATATCAAATTGGCCAAAGAGAAAGGTTTGAGAGGGGTCTGCTTGGAGTGTGACTCCCTAAACATCATTAATTGTTTAATAACTTCCTCCTCCCCTAGTTGGTCGATTAAACATATTATTGAAGATAGCCTAATGCTTCTCAGGGGATTCTACGAATTTAACATTTCACATGTCTATCGTGAGCGTAATAAGGTTGTCAATATTTAGGCCAACATTGGGGCCGACTTGCCAAGTAGGAAAGTTTGGAACATTTATGATCGGATCCCAGTGGATCTTCTTAACCTACTCCGTAATGATCATGATGCATGCGAAGCTCAAGGGGCTTTCGGAAATGATGGAGAATGACGTCTTCCAAAGTGGCCTGGGCAAGAATTCTTCTATGAGGGGAAAGTCAAACTTTCTGGTGGCGTTTTTGATTGTTTTTGTTTAGCTCAACTCTGTTTGTGTTGTAGGTTGTTGAGAATCGGTATTTTTCAAGATTGGGGGAGATATGAACCGTTTGGAGCCCATTGTCTATGAAAAATGATGAAATAAGGAAGCAATATGTAAAGAACTTTCGATAAGTGTTTTTACTAGTTATATCGAGACGCTTCATGGTGCGGATGCCCTTGTTACCAAGGCCTTTGTTCATGGGTGGAAGTATGGTGTGCTCTGTGTCTATGGTATGGAGCTGGATTTTGATGAGGAGATGGTGGATAAGGTGTCCAACATGCTATTCATATAGTTTCTAAGGCATTGGACAACATCTAAACTAGTAGCTTAGCTTATATTTTCTTAGTTTATTCAATTGGGTGACGAAGGTGATGAGTGGAGTGCATTTACATTTGATTAAATTCTTATTCTAATTTCATTATTATTATTTATTTATTATCTTTTAAAACTATTGTTCTTACTAGATAATGTGCAGCATTTGTAAAGGATTTTTCCATCTCCATTGACCCGATTAACCACCTAAGGTGAGATGCATTTAGATCTACAATGATATAAAAAATTCTTTCTCAGTTCTTGGCAATGTATGCCACATGAGGATACTATTAGGAAGTTTTAAATTGAACCAGTTTAAACATAGTCTCCACTTTTCTCTTTTTTCTTTTATTTTGGTAATTACTCCTTCAGCAAGGCATTTAACTAGCTCCAATCGCTTAGTATCCATTAATTTAATATTTTGGGTCATGAAAATAATGTATTCTAGTATAATGCCATTTCATTTTTCTTTACTTATTATTATTATTTTTCTATCGAATATTCTTGTCGCAACGAATATAGATGCTGGAAAATATTTATTTATTATTCAATGTATAGCTAGAAAGGAAGAAGGATCATTCAATTGGGAAAGGGATAATTTTACACTCTTAACTTAAATACAATAGAGCACTACAATTATTCAGTTGCTTTATTTTTTTATGGAAATAATCCTTATAAATTATGTATCGTAGTAGAGATTTGGACATCTGAATAATTGGCCAGCACAGGCCAAACCTAATCCCAACTAACTCTTCCACCATATTGCACACGTGGACTACTTTCATATACCGTCCTAAAGAATCCCATCTCAAAGCAAACAGAGGTACCATGTTTTGAGAAGTCCAATGGGAAAGTTGATCTTAGCAGTCACTTGACAACATTTACTACTTTATCTATTGTCTTGATTCTTGATGATGCTCTTCCTGCAAAAATCTTTTTCATTTCATTGAAAGAAATGACATTGGATTGATTTTTCTCTCTATCTATTAATTCAATAAACTCTTTCTCATATCTTGTTAATCAATTTTTATAACATTTAAAAAAAATATTGGACCTAAAGTAACATTAATTGATGGTGTGGCGAATGGGAATCCCAGACCTGCTGGATGTGAGGAAGTGGTGCATGATAACAATGGCAGGATGGTCTCGGCAATGGCCCTCTCTTTGGGTACCCAGACAAATCACTTTAATGAGGCCTTCACAATTTATACCAATATCAAATTGGCCAAAGAGAAAGGTTTGAGAAAGGTCTGGCTGGAGTGTGACTCCCTAAACATCATTGTTTAACGACTTCCTCCTCTCCTATTTGGTTGATTAAACATATTAATCAAGATAGCCTAATTCCTCTCAGGGGCTTCTATGAATTTAACATTTCACATGTCTACCATGAAGGTAATAAGGTTGCGGATATTTAGGCCAACATTGGGGCCGACTTGCCAAGTAGGAAACTTTGGAACATTTATGATCAAATCCCAGTGGATCTTCTTAACCTACTCCGTAATGATTATGATGAGTGCGAAGCTCAAGGGGTTTTTGGAAATGATGGAGAATGACATCTTCCAAAGTGTCGTGGGCAAGACTTCTTTTATGAGGGGAAAGATGAACTTTCTGGTGGCTTTTTTAATTGTTTTTATATGGTTTAGGTCAACTCTGTTTGTGTTGCAGGTTGTTGAGAATTAGTATTTTTTAATATTAGGGGAGATAGGAACCGTTTGGATCCCATAGTCTTCGAAAAATGATGAAATAAGGAAGCAGTATGGAAAGAACTTTCGGTAGGAGTTTTGACTAGTTATATCGAGATGCTTCATGGTGTGGATGCCCTTGTTACTGAGGCCTTTCTTAATGGGTGGAAGGATGGTTTTATCTGTGTCTATGGTATGGAGCTGGAGGTTAATGAGGAGATGGTGGCTAAGGTGTCCAAAATTCTGAACAAGGGCACCAAATTCTACAAGCATAAGAAATGTGCGATGGTGGCGATGAAAACCTTTTTCTTGCCGAAGGAAAGGGAGAAGGTGAGAAAGAATAATAATGTTGGGTGGGAGAAAAAATCACTTTCAAAGCCATGGTAGGAGGTCTCAGAGGTTATCGTGCACCGCCTCACCCTTGATGGTAAATTCTGTAGCTTACTTAGCTGTCACTTTGTCATTATTAATCATTTTCGGCATCACAAGTGCATTTCCTCGGCCTTTTATTTGGTCTCATCATTGAATAATAGCATTAGGGCTCACGAGAAATGTGCATCCTCCCTTGTTCTCCATGAGGGATTATTCCCGTTGATTATGAAGTATGCCAAGACTATCCATGTCGAGAGGAATACGAGTGCTAAAACTGGTATAGAGTACAAGAAGAATGTCCATATTCATTATGGGGAAATCTCTTCTGATGAAGAGGTGGACTTCGATGGGAACGAAGTCTTTCACATTTATAACAAACAAGGACCCTCATCGTCTAAAATCCCTAACCGTACTAGCAGAAAATAAATTATTTTATCTAACGAGGAGGATGACCCTGAACATGTCCCTAATTCGGTGGACGGTAGTTCTGATGTGAAGGTTAAAAGAGTGGCCAGCGTTTCTATGTCAAGAGCTATTGACAAAACCAAAGTATTTAACAATGTCAACGAGAATTATTCTAAGCGACCGAATGCCTCTCAGATTGATTTGGACGAGCCTGTGGAGGATTAGGGTGTCAATGTTTCTATACCTACTCTTGGTGGGTGGTTTACTCCTAAGGAGATGGTCTGTCGGTCCGTGAGAATACGATTACGAATATTAACTTGAGGAATTTAAAGGATAACCAAAATGCCCAATTCACCTAGATTTTTCAAGAGATTAATAATCTCAAAGAGAAGGCCAATCCACCTAATGGGGACCTTGACAGTACTAGGTTTCGAATACGCATACCCTAGCTAATGGTATTAAAGACCTTAAGGAGGAACATGAAGAGCACATTAAGGCTTTGGAAAATGACTTATAAACATCAGCATAGTTTGAGTGTGGTGGTGGAGGTGAGTATGTCTGCCATGAACAATACTAGCTTTCGTCTACATAGACTCAATGAATAGGCTGAAGTTCTTCATTATATTTCTCAGGGCAAGTGCCCCACTGGTAGCATTGAGATGGTGAAGAAAGCTAAGGTTGTGAATGCTGGTACCTGTAAGAAACTTAGGGCTCCCTCAGAGGATGTGGATGCGGATCTGGATACGGAAGAGAAGCCCCTACTTGGTCCAGCGACGAGGCTCCATAGAAAAGATAAGGGTGTGACCCGTGTTGACAACATCATTAAGAAAGTTCAGAAAATCAATGAGGATGTCATTCAGAAGAATGACAAATTGGTCAAAGTGTTCTAGTTTTGTTATGTAGAAATTCTGTATTGTTCTTGTCTGTTGTTCTATGGGGCTGCTTTGCCCTGGTTTTTATGGGTTGGTTCGCATCTGTTTTTTTGTTGGGTCTTTGAAGGTTGAGTTTTTATGATAATATTACAATAATACTAATACAATTTACATGATTTGTATAGTTTATTTCTATTTGAAAATAAAAAATTATTCTATTCTATTTACATTTTCACCATAAATTACTTGAACTATTTAAACAAATATGTTTCTATTCAATAATATTATTATTATATATAATACATTAACAGAATAATAAGTAAATAACTTAAAACCCACTAACATAGTCATTTTAACACATACAAACATAGTAAATTTTGAAGTGTCTATAAAACCCATACAACTTTTTTAGGGTTTCGGAATTACTAGATGGTTTGATTTAGACAAATGGAAACATAAAGGTTGAGTGTACTTAGTAATTAAAAAAGTTCCCACCATTCACTTATCATGGGAAACTGTGCAACAACTAAATTGTATAGAAATAAAAAATAAGAAAATAATGACATTTATGAATTATTAAAGAGGCACACGGAACAAGTGGCAGGAACCCTAAAATTTAGATTGTGAGAGCTCAAATATTTGAGAGTACTATGTTTGCATTAATGGAGGAGTAGAATTTTCGAAAAAATCTCATCTGATCGTGACTGCAAGAGGAGAGATAGTGGTAAAATGAGAAGATCGAGAGACGATGAGCAGTGCACACATTCTGACAAAAAATGAAGAATAAAACTAATGGACAGCGGACAGCTCCAATATTCCCAATCGTCTTGCAATGCTGTCTCCTTTACTCACAATCGTTGATGCCCAAAAATAGCTCATCCAATTCATATAAGAGACGCCTTCGGCATAATAAATTCATGTACTATTTTCCCTCTTCTATAATTTCTCTCATATGAAGCATGTAATCACCATTTCTAAATAAAGCTTTTCTATGACAGGATGTGGTAGTATCAATATACCATAGGGCACTATGTCACAGAACCTTTTGCACATGAAGATACCCCTAAACTTACTACTCATTTTCATATTTCTTAATCTTCTAGATTGTTAAATAGGTTCACGTATTTTATTGATGTCTATTTAATTCTTGAGATATAAGCTACTCATTATACATAATTTCTCTATTTTTTAGTCTCTCATGAAGGATTCAAATGTAAAGAATGAGTATCACATGCTAGTATGTGCCAAGGTCCATTACTCTATCTATATTAACTATTATTTGACGTCCAAGCATCTAATTTAAATGATATATTCCACATTCCATATGCTTTGAGATGTATTACTATTTTAGGATTCACTTGCACGTCAATGTATGGTCAAAACATAATGGTAAAATATTTTAATCTAGTCAAACTATCCTTAGTTTTGGGTATATTATTAGAGGATGGATTAATTCAACCATATATCAAGAAATGATGCAATCTTGTCGAAATCTTGGCCCATTGTCTAATTAGCCACCCTTATTAATTTACATACACCCCCTTATATTCTATCTTATCCCGTGGATTCATGCACACATTTGTATGTATCACATTTATTATTAGATTATTCTCCATCCACCCTCAATGTCTAGGCATTTATTCTCTACTTAAGTATTAGCCTTTTTTCTGCTATTGGTCAATAATGGGGCGTCCAATCAATATTGCACCATACAATACTGACCCTTGAGATTTAGCAATTTAAATTCGAATTTTTTAACTCCAAACCTTTTATTCTATCATAATTACATTTAGTACCTGTTTTATGTGATTTATTGAACATTTTGGTTTTTGAAAGAATTCAATGTGCATTTATTTAACATCCAGTTGCTTTGAGAATTCATTGAATACGAATTTGCATAAATGAAACATTTATCATAGAAATGCTTTTGGTTGGAGCACCAAGATGAATCTATATCCATTAAAGTTTTCATCTTGGGAAATTTGCATGCTTCTTTTCCATTTACCTAAATTGGCCAGGCTCGTGAAGCTGACCATTCCGAAGGATAACCTAGGAGAACTTGACCCTAGTGATCTACCAGGCTCCCTAATGTGATTTTAACTATTGCGAATACTTGACAATTAGTGAAGAGTTAACTTCAAGGTAAATTGACGAAAAGTGAGATTTATTAGATCAAATGTTAGGGAAGAATTTATATTCACACATATAGAACTTACACATATCTATGGATTTGACATAAAACAATCGTGGACATGGGGAGTGATCCCTAGTTGACATGACTTTCATGCTTATCACTGATACAACTACATACCCAATTCTTAAAAGATGGATTCTTAAATTCAATTTAGATGATTTATATACTTGCATGTTCAACCACATAGATTACGTTAACTTTTATCTACTTTTTCCTTCTTGTATAAATCCTTGAGCAAAACGTTATGATAGGATATGGCAATGCGAATATATAATAGAACATTGCATATAACACTTCTGCACAATTAAAATTGAGAAATAAGATAAATAAGAACGAGAATAAAAATAAAATTCAATTTAGATGATTTATATATGTGGATGTTCAACCACATAGATTACATTAACTTTCATGTACTTTTTCTTTTTGCTATAAATCCTTGAATAGAACTTTATGATAGGATGCGGTAATGTGAATACATAATAGAGCATTGAATATAACACTTTTGTACAAGTAAAATTTCTAAATCTTAAAAATGAATAAACTAATTAGAGCAAAATTTAAGAATGAGATAAACAAGAATGAGAATAAGTTGGAAAGCCGGATAAACCGACTAAGAATAATTATGTGTAAACTAATTTTAAATATTTTTAGAAAACTAACCCTCCGGTTACAACACGTTTTGGAATTTCGATCTGAATGGGTCCACAAAATTCATTGGGAAGAAGGAATTGGATTACGAGTTAAGTGTACGGAAATACTTAGTGAAGGTATGGACAGAAAAAAATACGATTCACTTCGAATTGCAGCAGTCTATTCTACTTCTAGAACAATTCCAGACGGGCAGAGATAGAGAAGGGGAAATTAAATAAATTCGTCTATCCTTCTAAGATGATCGATATTGTTATGTGGACACGTCGGGGAATCTGCTGATTTTTATTTAAGGCTCCTTCTCACTCTCTCTGTGTATATATATTGCATGGAGTGGAATAGATGAGAGCAGAAAAAGGTTTCGAGGTTTAGAAAAGAAAAAGAGAAATGGAGCGTTCAAAGCTGTTGGGTTTTGTGGTCTTGATATGCTTTACTATTCCAACGATATCATGTTCTTCGGACAGACTGTTTAGTGGTTGGCCGAAGTCTAGCAGCGATGAAAATGTAAAAATAAGGGTGAATATGACGCGCACATCAGAGAGAGAGTTGGGTTTTTCTGAGAGATTGGGTTTGGCTGTGGATCGAAGTAAGAAGCGAATGAAGAAGATAGAGGCATTGATAAGAGGGCAATTAGACGCTGAAACGCCCGTTGAAGTAGGGGATGGAGAATTTCTGATGAGCGTTGTACTGGGAACGCCCTCTGTGAGCTTCGAAGCGATTGTGGACACGGGGAGCGATCTGATTTGGACTCAGTGCAAGCCTTGCAAGGACTGCTTCTCTCAGCCTACGCCAATCTTCGACCCCTCCAAGTCCCCCACATTTTCCACAATTCCCTGCGGTGATTCTCTTTGTGCCGCCTTGGGGAGTACACAAACCGGATGCAATCCAGATTGTACCTTTATGTATCAGTATGGCGATGGTTCCTTCACCAGCGGCGACCTGGCTTACGAGACATTGTCAATTGGGAGCAGCAAGGTTAAAGGCATTGCATTTGGATGCGGGCATGACAACGAAGGACAAGGATTCTCTCAGGGTGGTGGCCTTGTGGGACTGGGAAGAGGTGGTCTCTCCCTTATCTCACAGCTGGGTTCCAAAGCAGAGAACATGTTCTCTTACTGTCTTTTGCCCATCACCGACTCTTCTTCACAAACCAGCCCCCTCTTTTTCGGCGAGGGTGCCTTCCTTGAGCGGAGGAGCCAAGACTCTCCCACTCATCAAGAGCAGTATCATTCCCACTTTCTGGTACATTCCTATTACAGGAATCACCCTCAATGGTAAGGCACTAGATATTCCTCCTGGAACTTTCGATCTGCAATCGGACGGCAGCGGAGGTATGATCATCGACTCCGGAACCACTGTTACCATTCTGGACCAGGCTGCCTACTCTCCTCTTAAGGAAGCAATTCAGTCCGCCATTGATCTCACTCCTGTAGACGGGTCTTCTACAGGTTTGGATCTTTGTTACCACACATCATCCGCTCACCTCACCTTGCCAACCCTCGTCTTCAACTTCAAAGGCGGCGTGGATTACGAGCTTCCGGCAGACAACTTTTTCATTCAGGCATCTGAAAATCTCTTGTGCCTGGCAATGTTGGGTGAACCATCGGGGAATCCTTCCATCTTCGGAAACATACAGCAGCAAAACTTCCATATCCTTTACAACAATGCTCAGAACACGCTCTCTTTCAAGCCCACTAAGTGTGATTCTCTTTAAATCATCATCTCCCTCTTCTAATTCTTCTTCTTCTCTTTTTCTGTCTCTCTCATTTCCTCTTCCTCTGTCCTTCGAATGCAATATGTGATCTCGTCTCCTGCGTCTGCCTTTTGCACTGTCCGATATGCGAATCATGTAAATTTTCATCTTCGTAGCTGCTTATTTTCAGTAAAATTGTTTGGCCCCTGTTGTTCTCGGGGACCTTCATTTATGGTTCCTTATGATATGCTACACTATGTGTGTTATTTTGGCATGGAAATGAAGGTGCGATAATTGATTATCAATATAAATTGCGTGTTAAAACAACGACAAGAGAATTTATATAATTATGAAGCATTTGTAATGGTCTTATCTTTTCTTCAAGTCTGAAGTGTCAAATAAATTATTGTATGTCTATGAATATTTTTAATGGTATTTAACTTTAAGATCCGTGTCTGTGATTTATACATTCAAATAATACTTATTTTCAATCATGTCCGCATTTCACATTACTAAGATCAAACACAATTTAATGTAACCTATATATAAGGTAAGTTTGTTGCTAAGAAGGTCTCTCTAATTTTCTTACAATTACTATTGTATAATTTTCTACTAGAGAAGACGAGTTCTCGAGAATTAAGAATATCATTTTGGAGCCTTTGCAATTTATTTAAAAGTGCTAATATTTAAGGCTATGCCTATATCACGATTCACGATTACCTATCAACGCTTTATAGTGCATTTGATGACATCTTACACAAATCTTATATAGAAAACTTATTGATGGTGAATCGGGGCCTCTCATTTGAAAGGTTGCTACTACACTACAACGCACCTTAGATAATAAAATTAAATTATGTAATGTATTTGTGCTTCAGAGTATGGATGTTAGACCACACATCAATTTTCAGCCATTGATAATGTGACATGATTACTTGTTTTCAACATTTTAATAGGATTGCATTAGGTTTTGGAACTTTTTTTCGTGACCTAAAAAATTAAAATATTAGTGGACTACAACATAATAACACAATTATTGAGAAAAGTTTTGATTGCCTACAAAAAATCATAGTATCTTCACTCTTTCACCTTGTAAATCCTAACATGTTAATTTCAATTTCACATGATCTATGTTGCAGTGTCTACTTACGTATTATTATAGTCCAATGAACACAAAGGATACTAAAATCAATTATTTGAGAGAGTTGACACTTATTAGATTTTTAGATAGCCAAAAAAATCTCAGATGAATAAAATATTGGTTGAGATAATTCTTAAATAGATATTATTATATTTATTTAAATAAACAATAATTTCTTAAAAAATATCCTTAATATAGAGGGAGAGAGAACTAATTATATATTCCAAGGAAAAAGTATTCGTAGTATTACATAGTTTACAATTGATAAAGCATTAACAAGTAAGAAACACACAATGAATAATAAATAAAACATATAAATTTAAAATAATTATTAAATCAACCTCATACTTATTTCACCTTGACAATGCAAGGAGGGTAAGAGGAGGGATGGCGGCCCAATATGCTATTCATATAGTTTCTAAGGGCATTGGACAACATCTAAACTAACATCTTAGCTTATATTTTCTTAGTTTATTCAATTGGGCGATGAAGGTGAAGAGTGGAGTGCATTTACATTTGATTAAATTCTTGTTCTAATTTCATTCTTATTATTTATTTATTATCTTGTAAAACTATTGTGCTAACTAGATAATGTGCAACCTTTGTTAAGGATTTTTCCATCTTCCTCGACCCGATCAACCACCTAAGGTGAGATGCAATTAGAGCTACAAGCGATATAAAAAATTATATGTTTCTCAATGCTCGACAATGTATGTCACACGAGGATAATATTAGGAAGTTTAAGATTGAACCAGTTTAAACAGAGCCTCCTGTTTTCTTTTTTTATTTTATTTTGGTAATTACTCCTTCAGCAAGGCATTTAACTAGCTACAATTGCTTTTTATCCATTAATTTACTATTTTGGGACATGAAAATAATGTATTCTAGTATAATGCCATTTCATTTTTCTTTACTTATTATTATTATTATTTTTCTATCGAAGATTCTTGTTGCAACGGATATAGATGCTGGAAAATATTTATTTATTATTCAATGTATAGCTAGAAAGGAAGAAGGATCATTCAATTGGGAAAGTGATAATTTTACACTCTTAACTTAAATACAATAGAGCACTACAATTATTCGGTTAGTTTACTTTTTTATGGAAGCACTCCTTATAAATCATGTATCATAGTAGAGATGTGGACATCTGAATAATTGGTCGGCACAGGCCAAACCTAATCCCAACTAACTCTTCCATCATATTGCACACGTAGACTACTTTCATATACCGTCCTAAAGAATCCCATCTCAAAGCACATAGAGGTACCATGTTTCGAGAAGTCCAATGGGAAAGTTGATCTTAGCACTCACTTGACAACATTTACTACTTTATCTATTGGCTTGATTCTTGAGGATTCTCTTCTTGCAAAAATATTTTTCATTTCATTGAAAGAAATGACATTGGATTGATTTTTCCCTTTATCTATTTATTCAATAAACTCTTTCTCATATCTTGTTAATCAATTTTTATAACATTTAAAAAAAAATATTGGACCTAAAAAAACATTAATTGATGGTGCAACGAAGGGGAATCCCGGACCTGCTGGATATGGGGGAGTGGTGCGTGATAATAATGGCAGGATGGTCTCGATGGTGGCGCTCTCTTTGGGTACCTAGACAAACCACTTTAGTAAGGCCTTCACAACGTATACCAATATCAAATTGCCCAAAGAGAAAGGTTTGAGAAGGGTCTGCTTGGAGTGTGACTCCCTAAACATCATTAATTGTTTAACAACTTCCTCCTCCCCTAGTTGGTCGATTAAACATATTATTGAAGATAGCCTAATGCTTCTCAGGGGATTCTACAAATTTAACATTTCACATGTCTATCGTGAGGGTAATAAGGTTGCCGATATTTAGGCCAACATTGGGGCCGACTTGCCAAGTAGGAAAGTTTGGAACATTTATGATTGGATCCCAGAGGATCTTCTTAATCTACTCCGTAATGATCATGATGCGTGCGAAGCTCAAGGGCCTTTCAGAAATGATGGAGAATGACGTCTTCCAAAGTGTCCTGGGCAAGACTTCTTCTATGAGGGGAAAGTCAAACTTTCTGGTGGTGTTTTTGATTGTTTTTGTTTAGCTCAACTCTGTTTGTGTTGCAAGTTGTTGAGAATCGGTATTTTTCAAGATTGGGGGAGATAGGAACCGTTTGGAGCCCATAGTCTATGAAAAATGATGAAATAAGGAAGCAGTATGCAAAGAACATTCGATAAGTGTTTTTACTAGTTATATCGAGACGCTTCATGGTGCGGATGCCCTTGTTACCGAGGCCTTTGTTCATGGGTGGAAGTATGGTGTGCTCTGTGTCTATGGTATGGAGCTGGAGGTTGATGAGGAGATGGTGGATAAGGTGTCCAACATGCTATTCATATAGTTTCTAAGGGCATTGGACAACATGTAAACTAGTATCTTAGCTTATATTTTCTTAGTTTATTCAATTGGGCGACGAAGATGATGAGTGGAGAGCATTTACATTTGATTAAATTCTTGTTCTAATTTCATTCTTATTATTTATTTATTATCTTTTAAAACTATTGTGCTTACTAGATAATGTGCAGCCTTTGTAAAGGATTTTTCCATCTCCATTGACCCGATTAACCACCTAAGGTGTGATGCATTTAGATGTACAATGATATAAAAAATTCTTTCTCAGTGCTTGGCAATGTATGCCACATGAGGATACTATTAGGAAGTTTTAAACTGAACCAGTTTAAACATAGTCTCCTCTTTTCTCTTTTTTCTTTTATTTTGGTAATTACTCCTTCAGCAAGGCATTTAACTAGCTCCAATCGCTTAGTATCCATTAATTTACTATTTTGGGTCATGAAAATAATGTATTCTAGTATAATGCCATTTCATTTTTCTTTACTTATTATTATTATTTTTCTATCGAAGATTCTTGTCGCAACGGATATAGATGCTGGAAAATATCTATTTATTATTCAATGTATAGCTAGAAAGGAAGAAGGATCATTCAATTGGGAAAGGGATAATTTTACACTCTTAACTTAAATACAATAGAGCACTACAATTATTCAGTTGGTTTATTTTTTTATGGAAATAATCCTTATAAATTATGTATCATAGTAGAGATTTGGACATCTGAATAATTGGCCAGCACAAGCCAAACCTAATCCCAACTAACTCTTGCACCATATTGCACACGTGGACTACTTTCATATACCGTCCTAAAGAATCCCATCTCAAAGAAAATAGAGGTACCATGTTTTGAGAAGTCCAATGGGAAAGTTGATCTTAGCACTCACTTGACAACATTTACTACTTTATCTATTGTCTTGATTCTTGATGATGCTCTTCCTGCAAAAATATTTTCCATTTCATTGAAAGAAATGACATTGGATTGATTTTTCTCTCTATCTATTAATTCAATAAACTCTTTCTCATATCTTGTTAATCAATTTTTATAACATTTAAAAAAAATATTGGACCTAAAGTAACATTAATTGATGGTGTGGCGAATGGGAATCCCAGACGTGCTGGATATGGGGAAGTGGTGCGTGATAACAATGGCAGGATGGTCTCGGCAATGGCCCTCTCTTTGGGTACCCAGACAAATCACTTTAATGAGGCCTTCACAATTTATACCAATATCAAATTGGCCAAAGAGAAAGGTTTGAGAAGGGTCTGGCTGGAGTGTGACTCCCTAAACATCATTGTTTAACGACTTCCTCCTCTCCTATTTGGTCGATTAAACATATTATTCAAGATAGCCTAATTCCTCTTAGGGGCTTCTATGTATTTAACATTTCACATGTCTACCATGAAGGTAGTAAGGTTGCGGATATTTAGGCCAACATTGGGGCCGACTTGCCAAGTAGGAAACTTTGGAACATTTATGATCAAATCCCAGTGGATCTTCTTAACCTACTCCGTAATGATTATGATGAGTGCGAAGCTCAAGGGGTTTTTGGAAATGATGGAGAATGACATCTTCCAAAGTGTCGTGGGCAAGACTTCTTTTATGAGGGGAAAGATGAACTTTCTGGTGGCTTTTTTAATTGTTTTTATATGGTTTAGGTCAACTCTGTTTGTGTTGCAGGTTGTTGAGAATTAGTATTTTTTAATATTAGGGGAGATAGGAACCGTTTGGATCCCATAGTCTTCGAAAAATGATGAAATAAGGAAGCAGTATGGAAAGAACTTTCAGTAGGTTTTTGACTAGTTATATCGAGATGCTTCATGGTGTGGATGCCCTTGTTACTGAGGCCTTTCTTAATGGGTGGAAGGATGGTTTTATCTGTGTCTATGGTATGGAGCTGGAGGTTAATGAGGAGATGGTGGCTAAGGTGTCCAAAATTCTGAACAAGGGCACAAATTTCTACAAGCATAAGAAATATACGATGGTGGCGATGAAAACCTTTTTCCCGCCCAAGGAAAGGGAGAAGGTGAGAAAGAATAATAATGTTGGGTGGGAGAAAAAATCACTTTCAAAGCCATCGTAGGAAGTCTCAGAGGTTATCGTGCGCTGCCTCACCCTTGATGGTAAATTCTGTAGCTTACTTAGCTATCACTTTGTCATTATTAATCATTTTCGGCATCACAAGTGCATTTCCTTGGCCTTTTATTTGGTCTCATCATTGAATAATAGCATTAGGGCTCACGAGAAATGTGCATCCTCCCTTGTTCTCCATGAGGGCTTATTCCCATTGATTATGAAGTATGCCAAGACTATCCATGTCGAGAGGAATACGAGTGCTAAAACTGGTATAGAATACAAGAAGAATGTCCATATTCATTATGGAGAAATCTCTTCTGATGAAGAGGTGGACTTCGATGGGAACGAAGTCTTTCAAATTTATAACAAACAAGGACCCTCATCGTCTAAAATCCCTAACCGTACTAGCAGAAAATAAATTATTTTATCTAACGAGGAGGATGACCCTGAACATGTGCCTAATTCGGTGGATGGTAGTTCTGATGTGAAGGTTAAAAGAGTGGCCAGCGTTTCTATGTCAAGAGTTATTGACAAAACCAAAGTATTTAACAATGTCAACGAGAATTATTCTAAGCCGCCGAATGCCTCTCAGATTGATTTGGACGGGCCTGTGGAGGATTAGGGTGTCAATGTTTCTATACCTACTCTTGGTGGTGGGTTTACTCCTAAGGAGATGGTCTGTCGGTCCATGAGAATACGATTACGAATATTAACTTGAGGAATTTAAAGGATAACCAAAATGCCCAATTCACCTAGATTTTTCAAGAGATTAATAATCTCAAAGAGAAGGCCAATCCACCTAATGGGGACCTTGACAGTACTAGGTTTCGAATACGCATACCCTGGCTAATGGTATTAAAGACCTTAAGGAGGAACATGAAGAGCACATTAACGCTTTGGAAAATGACTTATAAACATCAGCATAGTTTGAGTGTGCTGGTGGAGGTGAGTATGTCTGCCATGAACAATACTAGCTTTGGTCTACTTAGACTCAATGAATAGGCTGAAGTTCTTCATTATATTTCTTAGGGCAAGTGCCCCACTGGTAGCATTAAGATGGTGAAGAAAGCTAAGGTTGTGAATGCTGGTACCTGTAAGAAACTTAGGGCTCCCTCAGAGGATGTGGATGCGGATCTGGATACGAAAGAGAAGCCCCTACTTGGTCCAGCGATGAGGCTCCATAGAAAAGATAAGGGTGTGACCCGTGTTGACAACATCATTAAGAGGGTTCAAAAAATCAATGAGGATGTCATTCAGAAGAATGACAAATTGGTGAAAGTGTTGTAGTTTTGTTATGTAGAAATTCTGTATTATTCTTGTCTGTTGTTCTATGGGGCCGCTTTGCCCTGGTTTTTATGGGTTGGTTCACATCTGTTTTTTTGTTGGGTCCTTGAAGGTTGAGTTTTTATGATAATATTACAATAATACTAATACAATTTACATGATTTGTATAGTTTATTTCTATTTGAAAATAAAAAATTATTCTATTCTATTTACATTTTCACCATAAATTACTTGAACTATTTAAACAAATATGTTTCTATTCAATAATATTATTATTATATATAATACATTAACAGAATAATAAGTAAATAACTTAAAACCCACTAACATAGTCATTTTAACACATACAAACATAGTAAATTTTGAAGTGTCTATAAAACCCATACAACTTTTTTAGGGTTTCAGAATTACTAGATGGTTTGATTTAGACAAATGGAAACATAAAGGTTGAGTATACTTAGTAATTAAAAAAGGTCCCACCATTCACTTATCATGGGAAACCGTGCAACAACTAAATTGTATAGAAATAAAAAATAAGAAAATAATGACATTTATGAATTATTAAAGAGGCACACGGAACAAGTGGCAGGAACCCTAAAATTTAGATTGTGAGAGCTCAAATATTTGAGAGTACTATGTTTGCATTAATGCAGGAGTAGAATTTTCGAAAAAATCTCATCTGATCGTGACTGCAAGAGGAGAGATAGTGGTAAAATGAGAAGATCGAGAGACGATGAGCAGTGCACACATTCTGACAAAAAATGAAGAATAAAACTAATGGACAGCGGACAGCTCCAATATTCCCAATCGTCTTGCAATGCTGTCTCCTTTACTCACAATCGTTGATGCCCAAAAATAGCTCATCCAATTCATATAAGAGATGCCTTCAGCATAATAAATTCATGTACTATTTTCATGTACTACTCATTTTCATATATCTTAATCTTCTAGATTGTTAAATAGGTTCACGTATTTTATTGATGTCTATTTAATTCTTGAGATATAAGCTACTCATTATACATAATTTCTCTATTTTTTAGCCTCTCATGAAGGATTCAAATGTAAAGAATGAGTATCACATGCTAGTATGTGCCAAGGTCCATTACTCTATCTATATTAACTATTATTTGACGTCCAAGCATCTAATTTAAATGATATATTCCACATTCCATATGCTTTGAGATGTATTACTATTTTAGGATTCACATGCACGTCAATGTATGGTCAAAACATAATGGTAAAATATTTTAATCTAGTCAAGCTATCCTTAGTTTTGGGTATATTATAAGAGGATGGATTAATTCAACCATATATAAAGAAATGATGCAATCTTGTCGAAATCTTGGCCCATTCTCTAATTAGCCACCCTTATTAATTTACATACACCCCCTTATATTCTATCTTATCCCGTGGATTCATGCACACATTCGTATGTATCACATTTATTATTCTCCATCCACACTCAATGTCTAGGCATTTATTGTCTACTTAAGTATTAGCCTTTTTTCTGTTATTGGTCAATAATGGGGTGTCCAATCAATATTGCACCATACAATACTGACCCTTGAGATTTAGCAATTTAAATTCGAATTTTTTAACATTAAACCTTTTATTCTATCATAATTACATTTAGTACCTGTTTTATGTGATTTATTGAACATTTTGGTTTTTGAAAGAATTCAATGTGCATTTATTTAACATGCAGACGCTTTGAGAATTCATTGAATACGAATTTGCATAAATGAAACATTTATCATAGAAACGCTTTTGGTTGGAGCACCATGATGAGTCTATCTCCATCAAAGTTTTCTTCTTGGCAAATTTGCATGCTTCTTTTCCATTTACCTAAATTGGCCAGGCTCGTGAAGCCGACCATTCCGAAGGATAACCTAGGAGAACTTGACCCTAGTGATCTACCAGGCTCCCTAATGTGATTTTAACTATTGCGAATACTTGACAATTAGCGAAGAGTTAACTTCAAGGTAAATTTACGAAAAGTGAGATTTATTAGATCAAATGTTAGGGAAGAATTTATATTCACACATATAGAACTTACACATATCTATGGATTTGACATAAAACAATCGTGGACATGGGGAGTGATCCCTAGTTGACATGACTTTCATGCTTATCACTGATACAACTACATACCCAATTCTTAAAAGATGGATTCTTAAATTCCATTTAGATGATTTATATACTTGCATGTTCAACCACATAGATTACGTTAATTTTATTCTACTTTTTCCTTCTGGTATAAATCCTTGAGCAAAACGTTATGATAGGATATGGCAATGTGAATATATAATAGAACATTGCATATAACACTTCTGCACAAGTAAAATTGAGAAATAAGATAAATAAGAACGAGAATAAAAATAAAATTCAATTTAGATGATTTATATATGTGGATGTTCAACCACATAGATTACATTAACTTTCATGTACTTTTTCTTTCTGGTATAAATCCTTGAATAGAACTTTATGATAGGATACGGTCATGTGAATACATAATAGAGCATTGAATATAACACTTTTGTACAAGTAAAATTTCTAAATCTTAAAAATGAATAAACTAATTAGAGCAAAATTTAAGAATGAGATAAACAAGAATGAGAATAAGTTGGAAAGCCGGATAAACCGACTAAGAATAATTATGTGTAAACTAATTTTAAATATTTTTAGAAAACTAACCCTCCGGTTACAACACGTTTTGGAATTTCGATCTGAATGGGTCCACAAAATTCAATGGGAAGAAGGAATTGGATTACGAGTTAAGTGTACGGAAATACTTAGTGAAGGTATGGACAGAAAAAAATTCGATTCACTTCGAATTGCAGCAGTCTATTCTACTTCTAGAACAGTTCGAGACGGGCAGAGATAGAGAAGGGGAAATTAAATAAATTCGTCTATCCTTCTAAGAGGATCGATATTGTTATGTGGACACGTCGGGGAATCTGTTGATTTTGATTTAAGGCTCGTTCTCACTCTCTCTGTGTATATATATTGCATGGAGTGGAGTAGATGAGAGCAGAAAAAGGTTTCGAGGTTTAGAAAAGAAAAAGAGAAATGGAGCGTTCAAAGCTGTTGGGTTTTGTGGTCTTGATATGCTCTACTATTCCAACGATATCATGGTCTTCGGACAGACTGTTTAGTGGTTGGCCGAAGTCTAGCAGCGATGAAAATGTAAAAATAAGGGTGAATATGACGCGCAGATCAGAGAGAGAGTTGGGTTTTTCTGAGAGATTGGGATTGGCTGTGGATCGAAGTAAGAAGCGAATGAAGAAGATAGAGGCATTGATAAGAGGGCAATTAGACGCTGAAACGCCCGTTGAAGTAGGGGATGGAGAATTTCTGATGAGCGTTGCACTGGGAACGCCCTCTGTGAGCTCCGAAGCGATTGTGGACACGGGGAGCGATCTGATTTGGACTCAGTGCAAGCCTTGCAAGGACTGCTTCTCTCAGCCTAGGCCAATCTTCGACCCCTCCAAGTCCCCCACATTTTCCACAATTCCCTGCGGTGATTCTCTTTGTGCCGCCTTGGGGAGTACACAAACCGGATGCAATCCAGATTGTACCTTTATGTATCAGTATGGCGATGGTTCCTTCACCAGCGGCGACCTGGCTTACGAGACATTGTCAATTGGGAGCAGCAAGGTTAAAGGTATTGCATTTGGATGCGGGCATGACAACGAAGGACAATGATTCTCTCAGGGTGGTGGCCTTGTGGGACTGGGAAGAGGTGGTCTCTCCCTTATCTCACAGCTGGGTTCCAAAGCAGAGAACATGTTCTCTTACTGTCTTTTGCCCATCACCGACTCTTCTTCACAAACCAGCCCCCTCTTTTTCGGCGAGGGTGCTTCCTTGAGCGGAGGAGCCAAGACTCTCCCACTCATCAAGAGCAGTATCATTCCCACTTTCTGGTACATTCCTATTACAGGAATCACCCTCAATGGTAAGGCACTAGATATTCCTCCTGGAACTTTCGATCTGCAATCGGACGGCAGCGGAGGTATGATCATCGACTACGGAACCACTGTTACCATTCTGGACCAGGCTGCCTACTCTCCTCTTAAGGAAGAAATTCAGTCCGCCATTGATCTCACTCCTGTAGACGGGTCTTGTGCAGGTTTGGATCTTTGTTACCACACATCATCCGCTCACATTGCCTTGCCAACCCTCGTCTTCAACTTCAAAGGCGGCGTGGATTACGAGCTTCCGGCAGACAACTTTTTCATTCAGGCATCTGAAAATCTCTTGTGCCTGGCAATGTTGGGTGAACCATCGGAGAATCCTTCCATCTTCGGAAACATACAGCAGCAAAACTTCCATATCCTTTACAACAATGCTCAGAACACGCTCTCTTTCAAGCCCACTAAGTGTGATTCTCTTTAAATCATCATCTCCCTCTTCTAATTCTTCTTCTTCTGTTTTTCTGTCTCTCTCATTTCCTCTTCCTCTGTCCTTCGAATGCAATATGTGATCTCGTCTCCTGCGTCTGCCTTTTGCACTGTCCGATATGCGAATCATGTAAATTTTCATCTTCGTAGCTGCTTATTTTCAGTAAAATTGTTTGGCCCCTGTTGTTCTCGGGGACCTTCATTTATGGTTCCTTATGATATGCTACACTATGTGTGTTATTTTGGCATGGAAATGAAGGTGCGATAATTGATTATCACTATAAATTGCGTGTTAAAACAACGACAAGAGAATTTATATAATTATGAAGCATTTGTAATGGTCTTATCTTTTCTTCAAGTCTGAAGTGTCAAATAAATTATTGTATGTCTATGAATATTTTTAATGGTATTTAACTTTAAGATCCGTGTCTGTGATTTATACATTCAAATAATACTTATTTTCAATCATGTCTGCATTTCACATTACTAAGATCAAACACAATTTAATGTAACCTATATATAAGGTAAGGTTGTTGCTAAGAAGGTCTCTCTAATTTTCTTACAATTACTATTGTATAATTTTCTACTAGAGAAGACGAGTTCTCGAGAATTAAGAATATCATTTTGGAGCCTTTGCAATTTATTTAAAAGTGCTAATATTTAAGGCTATGCCTATATCACGATTCACAATTACCTATCAACGCTTTATAGTGCATTTGATGACATCTTACACAAATCTTATATAGAAAACTTATTGATGGTGAATCGGGGCCTCTCATTTGAAAGGTTGCTACTACACTACAACGCACCTTAGATAATAAAATTAAATTATGTAATGTATTTGTGCTTCAGAGTATGGATGTTAGACCACACATCAATTTTCAGCCATTGATAATGTGACATGATTACTTGTTTTCAACATTTTAATAGGATTGCATTAGGTTTTGGAACTTTTTTTCGTGACCTAAAAAATTAAAATATTAGTGGACTACAACATAATAACACAATTATTGAGAAAAGTTTTGATTGCCTACAAAAAATCATAGTATCTTCACTCTTCAACCTTGTAAATCCTAACATGTTAATTTCAATTTCACATGATCTATGTTGCAGTGTCTACTTACGTATTATTATAGTCCAATGAACACAAAGTATACTAAAATCAATTATTTGAGAGAGTTGACACTTATTAGATTTTTAGATAGCCCAAAAACTTCTCAGATGAATAAAATATTGGTTGAGATAATTCTTAAATAGATATTATTATATTTATTTAAATAAACAATAATTTCTTAAAAAATATCCTTAATATAGAGGGAGAGAGAACTAATTATATATTCCAAGGAAAAAGTATTCGTAGTATTACATAGTTTACAATTGATAAAGCATTAACAAGTAAGAAACACACAATGAATAATAAATAAAACATATAAATTTAAAATAATTATTAAATCAACCTCATACTTATTTCACCTTGACAATGCAAGGAGGGTAAGAGGAGGGATGGCGGCCCAATATGCTATTCATATAGTTTCTAAGGGCATTGGACAACATCTAAACTAACATCTTAGCTTATATTTTCTTAGTTTATTCAATTGGGCGATGAAGGTGAAGAGTGGAGTGCATTCACATTTGATTAAATTCTTGTTCTAATTTCATTCTTATTTTTTATTTATTATTTTGTAAAACTATTGTGCTAACTAGATAATGTGCAACCTTTGTTAAGGACTTTTCCATCTCCCTCAACCCGATCAACCACCTAAGGTGAGATGCATTTAGAGCTACAAGCGATATAAAAAATTCTATGTTTCTCAATGCTCGACAATGTATGTCACACGAGGATAATATTAGGAAGTTTTAGATTGAACCAGTTTAAACAGAGCCTCCTCTTTTCTTTTTTTATTTTATTTTGGTAATTACTCCTTCAGCAAGGCATTTAACTAGTTACAATTGCTTTGTATCCATTAATTTACTATTTTCGGTCATGAAAATAATGTATTCTAGTATAATGCCATTTCATTTTTCTTTACTTATTATTATTATTATTATTATTATTTTTCTATCGAAGATTCTTGTTGCAACGGATATAGATGCTGGAAAATATTTATTTATTATTCAATGTATAGCTAGAAAGGAAGAAGGATCATTTGAATTGGGAAAGGGATAATTTTACACTCTTAACTTAAATACAATAGAGCACTACAATTATTCGGTTGGTTTACTTTTTTATGGAAGCACTCCTTATAAATCATGTATCATAGTAGAGATGTGGACATCTGAATAATTGGCCGGCACAGGCCAAACCTAATCCCAACTAACTCTTCCATCATATTGCACACGTAGACTACTTTCATATACCATCCTAAAGAATCCCATCTCAAAGCACATAGAGGTACCATGTTTCGAGAAGTCCAATGGGAAAGTTGATCTTAGCACTCACTTGACAACATTTACTACTTTGTCTATTGGCTTGATTCTTGAGGATTCTCTTCCTGCAAAAATCTTTTTCATTTCATTGAAAGAAATGACATTGGATTGATTTTTCCCTTTATCTATTAATTCAATAAACTCTTTCTCATATCTTGTTAATCAGTTTTTATAATGTTTAAAAAAAAATATTGGAAATAAAGTAACATTAATTGATGGTGCAGCGAAGGGGAATCCCAGACCTGCTGGATATGGGGGAGTGGTGCGTGATAATAATGGCAGGATGGTCTCGATGGTGGCCCTCTCTTTGGGTACCTAGACAAACCACTTTAGTGAGGCCTTCACAACGTATACCAATATCAAATTGCCCAAAGAGAAAGGTTTGAGAAGGGTCTGCTTGGAGTGTGACTCCCTAAACATCATTAATTGTTTAACAACTTCCTCCTCCCCTAGTTGGTTGATTAAACATATTATTGAAGATAGCCTAATGCTTCTCAAGGGATTCTATGAATTTAACATTTCACATGTCTATCGTGAAGGTAATAAGGTTGCCGATATTTAGGCCAACATTGGGGCCGACTTGCCAAGTAGGAAAGTTTGGAACATTTATGATCGGATCCCAGTGGATCTTCTTAACCTACTCCGTAATGATCATGATGCGTGTGAAGCTCAAGGGGCTTTTGGAAATGATGGAGAATGACGTCTTCCAAAGTGTCTTGGGCAAGACTTCTTCTATGAGGGGAAATTCAATCTTTCTGGTGGCATTTTTGATTGTTTTTGTTTAGCTCAACTCTGTTTGTGTTGCAGGTTGTTGAGAATCGGTATTTTTCAAGATTGGGGGAGATAGAAACCGTTTGGAGCCCATAGTCTATGAAAAATGATGAAATAAGGAAGTAGTATGCAAAGAACTTTCGATAAGTGTTTTTACTAGTTATATCGAGACGCTTCATGGTGCGGATGCCGTTGTTATCGAGGCCTTTGTTCATGGGTGGAAGTATGGTGTGCTCTGTGTCTATGGTATGGAGCTGGAGGTTGATGAGGAGATGGTGGATAAGGTGTCCAACATGCTATTCATATAGTTTCTAAGGGCATTGGACAACATCTAAACTAGTAGCTTAGCTTATATTTTCTTAGTTTATTCAATTGGGGGACGAAGGTGATGAGTGGAGTGCATTTACATTTGATTAAATTCTTGTTCTAATTTCATTCTTATTATTTATTTATTATCTTTTAAAACTATTGTGCTTACTAGATAATGTGTAGCCTTTGTAAAGGATTTTTCCATCTCCATTGACCCGATTAACCACCTAAGGTGTGATGCATTTAGATGTACAATGATATAAAAAATTCTTTCTCAGTGCTTGGCAATGTATGCCACATGAGGATACTATTAGGAAGTTTTAAATTGAACCAATTTAAACATAGTCTCCTCTTTTCTCTTTTTTCTTTTATTTTGGTAATTACTCCTTCAGCAAGGCATTTAACTAGCTCCAATCGCTTAGTATCCATTAATTTACTATTTTGGGTCATGAAAATAATGTATTCTAGTATAATGCCATTTCATTTTTCTTTACTTATTATTATTATTTTTCTATCGAAGATTCTTGTCGCAACGGATATAGATGCTGGAAAATATTTATTTATTATTCAATGTATAGCTAGAAAGGAAGAAGGATCATTCAATTGGGAAAGGGATAATTTTACACTCTTAACTTAAATACAATAGAGCACTACAATTATTCAGTTGGTTTATTTTTTTATGGAAATAATCGTTATAAATTATGTATCGTAGTAGAGATTTGGACATCTGAATAATTGGCCAGCACAAGGCAAACCTAATCCCAACTAACTCTTCCACCATATTGCACACGTGGACTACTTTCATATACCGTCCTAAACAATCCCATCTCAAAGCAATCAGAGGTACCATGTTTTGAGAAGTCCAATGGGAAAGTTGATCTTAGCACTCACTTGACAACATTTACTACTTTATCTATTGTCTTGATTCTTGATGATGCTCTTCCTGGAAAAATATTTTCCATTTCATTGAAAGAAATGACATTGGCTTGATTTTTCTCTCTATCTATTAATTCAATAAACTCTTTCTCATATCTTGTTAATCAATTTTTATAACATTTAAAAAAAATATTGGACCTAAAGTAACATTAGTTGATGGTGTGGCGAATGGGAATCCCAGACCTGCTGGATGTGGGGAAGTGGTGCGTGATAACAATGGCAGGATGGTCTCGACAATGGCCCTCTCTTTGGGTACCCACACAAATCACTTTAATGAGGCCTTCACAATTTATACCAATATCAAATTGGCCAAAGAGAAAGGTTTGAGAAGGGTCTGGTTGGAGTGTGACTCCCTAAACATCATTGTTTAACGACTTCCTCCTCTCCTATTTGGTCGATTAAACATATTATTCAAGATAGCCTAATTCCTCTCAGAGGCTTCTGTGAATTTAACATTTCACATGTCTACCATGAAGGTAATAAGGTTGCGGATATTTAGGCCAACATTGGGGCCGACTTGGCAAGTAGGAAACTTTCAAACATTTATGATAAGATCCCAGTGGATCTTCTTAACCTACTCCGTAATGATTATGATGCGTGCGAAGCTCAAGGGGTTTTTGGAAATGATGGAGAATGACATCTTCCAAAGTGTCCTGGGCAAGACTTCTTTTATGAGGGGAAAGACGAACTTTCTAGTGGCTTTTTTAATTGTTTTTATATGGTTTAGGTCAACTCTGTTTGTGTTGCAGGTTGTTTAGAATTAGTATTTTTTAATATTAGGGGAGATAGGAACCGTTTGGATCCCATAGTCTGCGAAAAATGACGAAATAAGGAAGCAGTATGGAAAGAACTTTCGGTAGGAGTTTTGACTAGTTATATCGAGATGCTTCATGGTGTGGATGCCCTTGTTACTGAGGCCTTTCTTAATGGGTGGAAGGATGGTTTTATCTATGTCTATGGTATGGAGCTAGAGGTTAATAAGGAGATGGTGGATAAGGTGTCCAAAATTCTGAACAAGGGCACCAAATTCTACAAGCATAAGAAATGTGTGATGGTGGCGATGAAAAACTTTTTCCCGCCGAAGGAAAGGGAGAAGGTGAGAAAGAATAATAATGTTGGGTTGGAAAAAAACTCACTTTAAAAGCCATGGTAGGAGGTATCAGAGGTTATCATGCGCTGCCTCACCCTTGATGGTAAATTCTGTAGCTTACTTAGCTATCACTTTGTCATTATTAATCATTTTCGGCATCACAAGTGCATTTCCTTGGCCTTTTATTTGGTCTCATCATTGAATAATAGAATTAGGGCTCACGAGAAATGTGCATCCTCCCTTGTTCTCCATGAGGGTTTATTCTCGTTGATTATGAAGTATGCCAAGACTATCCATGTCGAGAGGAATACGAGTGCTAAAACTGGTATAGAATACAAGAAGAATGTCCATATTCATTATGGAGAAATCTCTTCTGATGAAGAGGTGGACTTCAATGGGAATGAAGACTTTCACATTTATAACAGACAAGGACCCTCATCGTCTAAAATCCCTAACCGTACTAGCAGAAAATAAATTATTTAATCTAACGAGGAGGATGACCCTGAACATGTCCCTAATTCGGTGGACGGTAGTTCTGATGTGAAGGTTAAAAGAGTGGCTAGCGTTTCTATGTCAAGAGCTATTGACAAAACCAAAGTATTTAACAATGTCAATGAGAATTATTCTAAGCGGCCGAATGCCTCTCAGATTGATTTGGACGGGCCTATGGAGGATTAGGGTGTCAATGTTTCTATACCTACTCTTGGTTGTGGGTTTACTCCTAAGGAGATGGTTTGTCGGTCCGTGAGAACACGATTACGAATATTAACTTGAGGAATTTAAAGGATAACCAAAATGCCCAATTCACCTAGATTTTTCAAGAGATTAATAATCTCAAAGAGAGGGCCAATCCACCTAATGGGGACCTCGACAGTATTAGGTTTCGAGTACGCATACCTTGGCTAATGGTATTAAAGACCTTAAGGAGGAACATGAAGAGCACATTAAGGCTTTGGAAAATGACTTATAAACATTAGCATAGTTTGAGTGTGGTGGTGGAGGTGAGTATGTCTGCCATGAACAATACTAGCTTTGGTCTACGTAGACTCAATGAATAGGCTAAAGTTATTCATTATATTTCTCAAGGCAAGTGCCCCACTGGTAGCATTGAGATGGTGAAGAAAGCTAAGGTTGTGAATGCCGGTACCTGTAAGAAACTTAGGGCTCCCTCAGAGGATGTGGATGCAGATCTGGATACGAAAGAGAAGCCCCAACTTGGTCCAGCGACGAGGCTCCATAGAAAGGATAAGGGTGTGACCCGTGTTGACAACATCATTAAGAAAGTTCAGAAAATCAATGAGGATGTCATTCAGAAGAGTGACAAATTGGTCAAAGTGTTGTAGTTTTGTTATGTAGAAATTCTATATTGTTCTTGTTTGTTGTTCTATGGGGCTGCTTTGCCCTGGTTTTTATGGGTTGGTTCACATCTGTTTTTTTGTTGGGTCCTTGAAGGTTGAGTTTTTATGATAATATTACAATAATACTAATACAATTTACATGATTTGTATAGTTTATTTCTATTTGAAAATAAAAAATTATTCTATTCTATTTACATTTTCACCATAAATTACTTGAACTATTTAAACAAATACGTTTCTATTCAATAATATTATTATTATATATAATCCATTAACAGAATAATCAGTAAATAACTTAAAACCCACTAACATAGTCATTTTAACACATACAAACATAGTAAATTTTGAAGTGTCTATAAAACCCATACAACTTTTTTAGGGTTTTAGAATTACTATATGGTTTGATTTAGACAAATGGAAACATAAAGGTTGAGTGTACTTAGTAATTAAAAAAGGTCCCACCATTCAGTTAACATGGGAAACCATGCAACAACTAAATTGTATAGAAATAAAAAATAAGAAAATAATGACATTTATGAATTATTAAAGAGGCACACGGAACAAGTGGCAGGAACCCTAAAATTTAGATTGTGAGAGCTCAAATATTTGAGAGTACTATGTTTGCATTAATGGAGGAGTAGAATTTTTGAAAAAATCTCATCTGATCGTGACTGCAAGAGGAGAGATAGTGGTAAAATGAGAAGATCGAGAGACGATGAGCAGTGCACACATTTTGACAAAAAATGAAGAATAAAACTAATGGACAGCGGACAGCTCCAATATTCCCAATCGTCTAGCAATGCTGTCTCCTTTACTTAGAATCGTTGATGCCCAAAAATAGCTCATCCAATTCATATAAGAGACGCCTTCGGCATAATAAATTCATGTACTATTTTCCCTCTTCTATAATTTCTCTCATATGAAGCATGCAATCACCATTTCTAAATAAAGCTTTTATATGACAGGATGTGGTAGTATCAATATACCATAGGGCACTACGTCACAGAACCTTTTGCACATGAAGATACCCCTAAACTTACTACTCATTTTCGTATTTCTTAATCTTCTAGATTGTTAAATAGGTTCACGTATTTTATTGATGTCTATTTAATTCTTGAGATATAAGCTACTCATTATACATAATTTCTCTATTTTTTAGGCTCTCATGAAGGATTCAAATGTAAAGAATGAGTATCACATGCTAGTATGTGCCAAGGTCCATTACTCTATCTATATTAACTATTATTTGATGTCCAAGCATCTAATTTAAACGATATATTCCACATTCCATATGCTTTGAGATGTATTACTATTTTAGGATTCACATGCACGTCAATGTATGGTCAAAACATAATGGTAAAATATTTTAATCTAGTCAAACTATCCTTAGTTTTGGGTATATTATTAGAGGATGGATTAATTCAACCATATATCAAGAAATGATGCAATCTTGGCGAAATCTTGGCCCATTCTCTAATTAGCCACCCTTATTAATTTACATACACCCCCTTATATTCTATCTTATCCCGTGGATTCATGCACACATTCGTATGTATCACATTTATTATTAGATTATTCTCCATCCACCCTCAATGTCTAGGCATTTATTCTCTACTTAAGTATTAGCCTTTTTTCTGTTATTGGTCAATAATGGGGTGTCCAATCAATATCGTACCATACAATACTGACCCTTAAGATTTAGCAATTTAAATTCAAATTTTTTAACTCCAAACCTTTTATTCTATTATAATTACATTTAGTACCTGTTTTATGTGATTTATTGAACATTTTGGTTTTTGAAAGAATTCAATGTGCATTTATTTAACATGCAGTCGCTTTGAGAATTCATTGAATACGAATTTGCATAAATGAAACATTTATCATAGAAACGCTTTTGGTTGGAGCACCAAGATGAATCTATCTCCATCAAAGTTTTCATCTTGGGAAATTTGCATGCTTCTTTTCCATTTACCTAAATTGGCCAGGCTCGTGAAGCCGACCATTCCGAAGGATAACCTAGGAGAACTTGACCCTAGTGATCTACCAGGCTCCCTAATGTGATTTTAACTATTGCGAATACTTGATAATTAGTGAAGAGTTAACTTCAAGGTAAATTGACGAAAAGTGAGATTTATTAGATCAAATGTTTGGGAAGAATTTATATTCACACATATAGAACTTACACATATCTATGGATTTGACATAAAACAATCATGGACATGGGGAGTGATCCCTAGTTGACATGACTTTCATGCTTATCACTGATACAACTACATACCCAATTCTTAAAAGATGGATTCTTAAATTCAATTTAGATGATTTATATACTTGCATGTTCAACCACATAGATTACGTTAACTTTTATCTACTTTTTCCTTTTGGTATAAATCCTTGAGCAAAACGTTATGATAGGATATGACAATGTGAATATATAATAGAACATTGCATATAACACTTCTGCACAAGTAAAATTGAGAAATAAGATAAATAAGAACGAGAATAAAAATAAAATTCAATTTAGATGATTTATATATGTGGATGTTCAACCACATAGATTACATTAACTTTCATGTACTTTTTCTTTCTGGTATAAATCCTTGAATAGAACTTTATGATAGGATACGGTAATGTGAATACATAATAGAGCATTGAATATAACACTTTTGTACAAGTAAAATTTCTAAATCTTAAAAATGAATAAACTAATTAGAGCAAAATTTAAGAATGAGATAAACAAGAATGAGAATAAGTTGGAAAGCCGGATAAACCGACTAAGAATAATTATGTGTAAACTAATTTTAAATATTTTTAGAAAACCAACCCTCCGGTTACAACACGTTTTGGAATTTCGATCTGAATGGGTCCACAAAATTCAATGTGAAGAAGGAATTGGATTACGAGTTAAGTGTACGGAAATACTTAGTGAAGGTATGGACAGAAAAAAATACGATTCACTTCGAATTGCAGCAGTCTATTCTACTTCTAGAACAATTCCAGACGGGCAGAGATAGAGAAGGGGAAATTAAATAAATTCGTCTATCCTTCTAAGAGGATCGATATTGTTATGTGGACACGTCGGGGAATCTGTTGATTTTGATTTAAGGCTCCTTCTCACTCTCTCTGTGTATATATATTGCATGGAGTGGAGTAGATGAGAGCAGAAAAAGGTTTCGAGGTTTAGAAAAGAAAAAGAGAAATGGAGCGTTCAAAGCTGTTGGGTTTTGTGGTCTTGATATGCTTTACTATTCCAACGATATCATGTTCTTCGGACAGACTGTTTAGTGGTTGGCCGAAGTCTAGCAGCGATGAAAATGTAAAAATAAGGGTGAATATGACGCGCAGATCAGAGAGAGAGTTGGGTTTTTCTGAGAGATTGGGTTTGGCTGTGGATCGAAGTAAGAAGCGAATGAAGAAGATAGAGGCATTGATAAGAGGGCAATTAGACGCTGAAACGCCCGTTGAAGTAGGGGATGGAGAATTTCTGATGAGCGTTGCACTGGGAACACCCTCTGTGAGCTTCGAAGCGATTGTGGACACGGGGAGCGATCTGATTTGTACTCAGTGCAAGCCTTGCAAGGACTGCTTCTCTCAGCCTACGCCAATCTTCGACCCCTCCAAGTCCCCCACATTTTCCACAATTCCCTGCGGTGGTTCTCTTTGTGACGCCTTGGGGAGTACACAAACTGGATGCAATCCAGATTGTACCTTTATGTATCAGTATGGCGATGGTTCCTTCACCAGCGGCGACCTGGCTTACGAGACATTGTCAATTGGGAGCAGCAAGGTTAAAGGCATTGCATTTGGATGCGGGCATGACAACGAAGGACAAGGATTCTCTCAGGGTGGTGGCCTTGTGGGACTGGGAAGAGGTGGTCTCTCCCTTATCTCACAGCTGGGTTCCAAAGCAGAGAACATGTTCTCTTACTGTCTTTTGCCCATCACCGACTCTTCTTCACAAACCAGACCCCTCTTTTTCGGCGAGGGTGCTTCCTTGAGCGGAGGAGCCAAGACTCTCCCACTCATCAAGAGCAGTATCATTCCCACTTTCTGGTACATTCCTATTACAGGAATCACCCTCAATGGTAAGGCACTAGATATTCCTCCTGGAACTTTCGATCTGCAATCGGACGGCAGCGGAGGTATGATCATCGACTCCGGAACCACTGTTACCATTCTGGACCAGGCTGCCTACTCTCCTCTTAAGGAAGCAATTCAGTCCGCCCTTGATCTCACTCCTGTAGACGGGTCTTCTACAGGTTTTGATCTTTGTTACCACACATCATCGGTGTTAATTATGGGTAGCTTGGACAGCTGTTCGTCCTTACCCAGAAATAACAGCATTAGTTATGGGTAGTTTTGGACAGCTGTTCGTCCTAACCTAGAATTAGAAAATGGTTGTTTTTGTCAAACAAGTGTTGTTAGGATAAAAACAATTGTTAGAGTGGCTCTTTTTAGGTGACACCTCATAGCCAAAATTAGGTATTGGTTAATTGAGTTGTCTGAATCTCAGCCGTTGGTTTGAATTAATGTCGGCCGTTGGTTTTCCAATAGAGTAGTATAAAAAGGGGTCATGGGTCATTTGGAAAATAAGAAGTCTTGAGAAGAATTTGCAGTGATAGCAAATAGTGTTGCAGTGTTAGCAAGAGGCGCAGTGATAGCGTTGATATAGCAGTGGAGGATATCAGCAGGAGATATTAAGAGTTTGTCGGAGTTCTGCCAGTAAGAGGCAAGAAATTCTTTTGTAATTCTTATATTGCTGAAGATTAATGTATTTTCCATCTGTAGAACTGGTTTTCCCTTAGGGGTTTTTCCAGGGACGATTGTCCAAAAATATTGTGTCCTTGTGTTGCTTATTTCTTTCCGTATTTTTAGTGAAGTTGCAGTTGTGTTATTTTTCGATATTCAGCTGTAAATTTATTTTCAGCAGTTAAATAATTTTTATGAGATAGGAGATTAATAATCAGTGACTGCAATAGAATTTCTACATGGCATCAGAGCTTTGTTGAGGGTAGAAAAGGTTTACCCTAAGCAAAGGAAAGAAATTTGAGTTTGACCTCTTTCGAGTTATTGTTTTCCTTTATTTCTTTGAGATGGCCTTAGCAGGTTTGAGAGATCAGGACAGATTGGATGGTGCCTCAAATTTTGGTGTCTGGAAAGCCAGAATTTTTTTATTGCTGGAAGAGAATGGTATCAAGGAATATGTTACCAGTACTATAGCTGTACCTACAGATCCAGTACAACTTGCAGCATACAAGAAGGATGATGCCAAGGCGAGGAGGATAATCCTTGATGGTGTCAAGGACCATGTTGTTCCACATATCGCAGAGTTAGATACAGCGAAGAAGATGTGGGACGCCATTCTGAATCTGTACTAGAATGCTATCACTAACCAGAAGCTGATTCTCAGAGAAAAATTAAGGAATACCCGGATGAACAAAGGAGAAGATGTTACAAGTTACCTCACCAGGCTTAGACTTGTCAAGGACGAGTTAGCAGCTATTGGAGATAAGCCAAATGAAGATGAGCTAGTAAGAATAACCCTAAATGGGTTTTCTAAGCAGTGGGATGTCTTTGTTCAAGTTATTAATGGACGAGACACCTTACCAAGTTGGGATCGACTTTGGAGTGATTTCACTCAGGAGGAGCTTAGACTAAGCCTTGTCAATGGAGCCAACAATAAGAGTCAGAAAAGTGAGGTAGAACAAGAAAATGTTGCCCTAGCAGGAAAGGGGAAAACAAAGAAGGGATCTAGAAAAGGAGCAAATTCACAAATTGAAAAGAAGAAGAAGGACCTATCTAAGGTCAAGTGCTTTGGTTGTCATGAGTTTGGCCACTATGTCAGCAATTGCCCACAAAGGAAGAAAGATAAGAAGGGAAAGAACCAAGTGGCAGCTTCAACAAGTGCAGAGGAGCTCTCTAGTAGATTGGAGGATGAGTTTGCACTCATAGCTTGTATGATTAGCTCAACCTCACAGAGTGTCTGGTATATAGACAGTGGGGCGTCATTTTATATGACAGGAGTTCGAGAGTACTTCTCCAGCTACAAGGAGGAGAACACTAGAATCCAGATCTCTATGGGGAACTTGTCCAAGCTCAACTCAGTTGGAAAAGGGACTGTTCAGCTTCAGAGGGAGAATGGAAAGGTAATTCCTCTTCATGATGTGTTGCATGTACCAGGCTTAGGTATGAATTTGGTTTCTATATCTGTCCTTCAGGATAAAGGGTATAATGTTCTCTTTAGAGGGATGCATGTTTTGATTAAGCATAAAGATTGGAAATCACCCGTATCTATTGGAGTTAGGAGTGGTCACCTTTATAGGTTACAGTTTGATACTCCTAAGGCACTCATGAGCAACAGTAACCCTAGAGATCTTGGAGAGCTATGGCTTAGGAGGATGGGGTATATTCATCATGGAGCACTTAGATTGCTTCGTGAGATGGTGATAGGTGTTCCAGAGGTGAGCACAGAGCATGATGATGTATGTAAGGGATGTGTGTTGGGAAAGTTTGTGAAAGCATCGTTTCCAAGGAGTGACACCAGATCTATGGGTGTTCTTGATCTAGTACATTCAGATGTATGTGGACCAATGTCGACAAAGTCTCTCAGAGGATATGAGTATTATGTTACCTTTATTGATGATTTCTCCAGGAAGACCTGGATATACTTCTTGAAGACCAAGGATGAGGTTTTCAGTTGCTTCCAAGAGTTCAAGGCACTTGTGGAGAACTCAATAGGAAGGAAGATAAAGGTTCTTCGGTCAGACAATGGAGGCGAGTACAAAGGAAATGACTTCCAGGATTTCTATACCAAAGAAGGAATCAAGAGAGAGTGGACTGTTCCTTACAATCCACAACAGAATGGAGTTGCTGAGAGGAAGAACCGTTCTATTTCAGAGGCAACAAGGGCTATACTACATGACCAGGACATGCCCCACTACTTATGGGCAGAAGCATGTAGTACAGCAGTCTACATTCAGAATAGGGTTCCACACAAGGTACTAGGGAAAATGACACCAGAGGAGGCTTTCACGGGGAAGAAGCCAGATGTTGGTCACTTCAGGATATTTGGGAGTTTGGCATATTGCCTTATTCCTGGAGACACACGTACCAAGTTAGATCAGACTACAGAGAAGGGGTACTTTGTTGGGTATAGTGAAACTTCAAAGGCATATAGGATGTTCATTCCAGGGACCAGAAGAATTATTGTCAGATGCAATGTCAAGTTCATGGAGGACAAGGCATTTAGAAGATCTAGAGATTTGCCAGCAGATGATCAGAGTGAGCAGCCAATGAAAGCTCCAAGTCCAAGTCAAGGACAGCAAAGCTCAAGTACAGTTACTAGTACAAGCATAGACTCAGGTAGTGAAGATTCACAGAGTATGGAGCAACTGGTGCAGCGGGATATGCATCTAGATGATATAGAGGTTGATATTTCATCCTCTACAGTTGGCAGTAGGAACCATGAGGTTCAAGACATACAAAGGGATACTCAGGAGCCTGTGGGAGCTCCTAGGAAGAGTACAAGACAGAGGAGACAACCAACCAAGTTCAATGACTATGTGGCATTAGTCAGCCAGTTGGTAGATAGTGAACCTTCCAGCTATTAGGAAGCTGCAAAGCATCAGGTATGGCGAGATGCTATGGTTGAGGAATATAACTCAATAATGCAGAATGATGTATGGGAGGTAGTGCCTAGACCAACTGATAGAGCAGTAGTTGGATCGCGTTGGATCTTCAAGATAAAGCATGGTGCAGATGGTAGCATCGAGAAATATAAGGCGAGGTTTGTGGCCAAGGGGTTCTCTCAGAAGGAGGGAATAGACTATGAGGAGACATTTTCTCCTGTGGCCAGGTATACTTCTATACGAGCTGTAATCTCATTTGCAGCACAGATGGGATGGCAGATCCATCAAATGGATGTCAAGACAGCATTCCTTAATGGACAATTGAAGGAGGAGGTATACATAGAACAACCAGAAGGCTTTGTAGCACACAACAAAGAGACCCACGTGTGTAGATTAAAGAAAGCCTTATACGGACTCAAGCAGGCTCCCAGAGCGTGGTATGAGCGCATTGATACATACTTGCAAGAAATGGGCTTTGTGAAGAGTGAGGCTGATGCGAACCTCTACTACTTGGTGGTTGGGGGTGAGGTTCTCATTCTTGTTCTATATGTGGATGACTTGTTTCTTACTGGTGCGCTAGTACTCATAGAGGATTGCAAGAGGGACCTTGCAGAAGAGTTTGAGATGAAGAATTTGGGACTTATGCACTACTTTCTAGGCATGGAGGTGTGGTAGACTGATGGAGAGATTCTCCTTGGTCAAGGGAAATATTGCATTGAAATCTTGAAGAGATTTGAGATGGAAGATTGCAAAGCCATGTCTACACCCATGATCACTAATTGGAGGAAGGTAGATGCATCCAAGGAAAAGGATGTTGATCCCACCCTATACAGGCAACTGATTGGTTCGCTCATGTATTTGGTCAACACCAGGCCAGATATAGCCTTTGCAGTAAACTCTCTTAGTCAGTTCATGGTAGAGCCAAAGAGAGTGCATTGGACGGCGGCTAAGCATGTGTTGCGTTATCTTCATGGTACAATTGAGTACAGGATCAGATATGTTCGAGGTGAAGGTATCAAGTTGATAGGCTATATTGATGCAGATTGGGCAGGCAGTACAACAGACAAATGAGTACTTCAGGATGTTGTTTCAGCCTAGGATCAGGAGTTGTTTCTTGGTTCAGCAGGAAGCAAAAATCTATGGCCTTGAGTTCATCAGAAGCAGAATACATAGCAGCCAGCATGGCGACGTGTGAAGCTATATGGCTTCGGAAGTTGCTAGTAGCCTTGTTTGGTTAGAAGGTTGAGACTACGGTGATACACTGCGACAATCAGAGTTGCATCAAGTTGACTAAGAATCCAGTGTTTCACGATAGATCGAAACATATAGACATCAGGTATCACTTCATCAGGGATTATGTACAGAGGGGGATTGTTCAGCTACAATACATACCTACAGAGGAGCAGGTAGCAGACATTCTAACAAAGGCATTGGGGAAGGCAAAATTCATCTTCTTTAGAGATAAGATGGGTGTCGTGTAGAACAACTTCCTCGCTAAGAGGGAGTGTTAATTATGGGTAGCTTGGACAGCTGTTCGTCCTTACCCAGAAATAACAGCATTAGTTATGGGTAGTTTTGGACAGCTGTTCGTCCTGACCTAGAATTAGAAAATGGTTGTTTTTGTCAAACAAGTGTTGTTAGGATAAAAGACCTTAAGGAGGAACATGAAAAGCACATTAAGGCTTTGGAAAATGACTTATAAACATCAGCATAGTTTGAGTGTGGTGGTGGAGGTGAGTATGTCTACCATGAACAATACTAGCTTTGGTCTACGTAGACTCAATGAATAGGCTGAAGTTCTTCATTATATTTCTCAGGGCAAGTGCCCCACTGGTAGCATTGAGATGGTGAAGAAAGCTAAGGATGTGAATGCTGGTACCTGTAAGAAACTTAGGGCTCCCTCAGAGGATGTGGATGCGGATCTGGATACGAAAGAGAAGCCCCTGCTTGGTCTAGCGACGAGGCTCCATAGAAAAGATAAGGGTGTGACCCGTGTTGACAACATCATTAAGAAAGTTCAGAAAATCAATGAGGATGTCATTCAGAAGAATGACAAATTGGTCAAAGTGTTGTAGTTTTGTTATGTAGAAATTTTGTATTGTTCTTGTCTGTTGTTCTATGGGGCTGCTTTGCCCTGGTTTTTATGGGTTGGTTCGCATCTGTTTTTTTGTTGGGTCCTTGAAGGTTGAGTTTTTATGATAATATTACAATAATACTAATACAATTTACATGATTTGTATAGTTTATTTCTATTTGAAAATAAAAAATTATTCTATTCTATTTACATTTTCACCATAAATTACTTGAACTATTTAAACAAATATGTTTCTATTCAATAATATTATTATTATATATAATACATTAACAGAATAATACGTAAATAACTTAAAACCCACTAACATAGTCATTTTAAGACATACAAACATAGTAAATTTTGAAGTGTCTATAAAACCCATACAACTTTTTTAGGGTTTTGGAATTACTAGATGGTTTGATTTAGACAACTAGAAACATAAAGGTTCAGTCTACTTAGTAATTAAAAAAGGTCCCACCATTCAGTTATCATGGGAAACCGTGCAACAACTAAATTGTATAGAAATAAAAAATAAGAAAATAATGACATTTATGAATTATTAAAGAGGCACACGGAACAAGTGGCAGGAACCCTAAAATTTAGATTGTGAGAGCTCAAATATTTGAGAGTACTATGTTTGCAGTAATGGAGGAGTAGAATTTTCAAAAAAATCTCATCTGATCGTGACTGCAAGAGGAGAGATAGTGGTAAAATGAGAAGATCGAGAGATGATGAGCAGTGCACACATTCTGACAAAAAATGAAGAATAAAACTAATGGACAGCGGACAGCTCCAATATTCCCAATCGTCTTGCAATGCTCTCTCCTTTACTCAGAATCGTTGATGCCCAAAAATAGCTCATCCAATTCATATAAGAGACGCCTTCGGCATAATAAATTCATGTACTATTTTCCCTCTTCTATAATTTATCTCATATGAAGCATGCAATCACCATTTCTAAATAAAGCTTTTATATGAAAGGATGTGGTAGTATCAATATACCATAGGGCACTACGTCACAGAACCTTTTGCACATGAAGATACCCCTAAACTTACTACTCATTTTCATATTTCTTAATCTTCTAGATTGTTAAATAGGTTCACGTATTTTATTGATGTCTATTTAATTCTTGAGATATAAGCTAGTCATTATACATAATTTCTCTATTTTTTAGGCTCTCATGAAGGATTCAAATGTAAAGAATGAGTATCACATGCTAGTATGTGCCAAGGTCCATTACTCTATCTATATTAACTATTATTTGACGTCCAAGCATCTAATTTAAACGATATATTCCACATTCCATATGCTTTGAGATGTATTACTATTTTAGGATTCACATGCACGCCAATGTATGGTCAAAACATAATGGTAAAATATTGTAATCTAGTCAAACTATCCTTAGTTCTGGGTATATTATTAGAGGATGGATTAATTCAACCATATATCAAGAAATGATGCAATCTTGTCGAAATCTTGGCCCATTCTCTAATTAGCCACCCTTATTAATTTACATACACCCCCTTATATTCTATCTTATCCCGTGGATTCATGCACACATTTGTATGTATGACATTTATTATTAGATTATTCTCCATCCACCCTCAATGTCTAGGCATTTATTCTCTACTTAAGTATTAGCCTTTTTTTTGTTATTGGTCAATAATGGGGTGTCCAATCAATATTGCACCATACAATACTGACCCTTGAGATTTAGCAATTTAAATTCGAATTTTTTAACTCCAAACCTTTTATTCTATGATTATTACATTTAGTACCTGTTTTATGTGATTTATTGAACATTTTGCTTTTTGAAAGAATTCAATGTGCATTTATTTAACATGCAGTCGCTTTGAGAATTCATTGAATACGAATTTGCATAAATGAAACATTTATCATAGAAACGCTTTTGGTTGGAGCACCAAGATGAATCTATCTCCATCAAAGTTTTCATCTTGGGAAATTTGCATGCTTCTTTTCCATTTACCTAAATTGGCCAGGCTCGTGAAGCCGACCATTCCGAAGGATAACCTAGGAGAACTTGACCCTAGTGATCTACCAGGCTCCCTAATGTGATTTTAACTATTGCGAATACTTGACAATTAGTGAAGAGTTAACTTCAAGGTAAATTGACGAAAAGTGAGATTTATTAGATCAAATGTTAGGGAAGAATTTATATTCACACATATAGAACTTACACATATCTATGGATTTGACATAAAACAATCGTGGACATGGGGAGTGATCCCTAGTTGACATGACTTTCATGCTTATCACTGATACAACTACATACCCAATTCTTAAAAGATGGATTCTTAAATTCAATTTAGATGATTTATATACTTGCATGTTCAACCACATAGATTACGTTAACTTTTATCTACTTTTTCCTTCTGGTATAAATCCTTGAGCAAAACGTTATGATAGGATATGGCAATGTGAATATATAATAGAACATTGCATATAACACTTCTGCACAAGTAAAATTGAGAAATAAGATAAATAAGAACGAGAATAAAAATAAAATTCAATTTAGATGATTTATATATGTGGATGTTCAACCACATAGATTACATTAACTTTCATGTACTTTTTCTTTCTGGTATAAATCCTTGAATAGAACTTTATAATAGAATACGGTAATGTGAATACATAATAGAGCATTGAATATAACACTTTTGTACAAGTAAAATTTCTAAATCTTAAAAATGAATAAACTAATTAGAGCAAAATTTAAGAATGAGATAAACAAGAATGAGAACAAGTTGGAAAGCCGGATAAACCGACTAAGAATAATTATGTGTAAACTAATTTTAAATATTTTTAGAAAACCAACCCTCCGGTTACAACACGTTTTGGAATTTCGATCTGAATGGGTCCACAAAATTCAATGGGAAGAAGGAATTGGATTACGAGTTAAGTGTACGGAAATACTTAGTGAAGGTATGGACAGAAAAAAATACGATTCACTTCGAATTGCAGCAGTCTATTCTACTTCTAGAACAATTCCAGACGGGCAGGGATAGAGAAGGGGAAATTAAATAAATTCGTCTATCCTTCTAAGAGGATCGATATTGTTATGTGGACACGTCGGCGAATCTGTTGATTTTGATTTAAGGCTCCTTCTCACTCTCTGTGTGTATATATATTGCATGGAGTGGAGTAGATGAGAGCAGAAAAAGGTTTCGAGGTTTAGAAAAGAAAAAGAGAAATGGAGCGTTCAAAGCTGTTGGGTTTTGTGGTCTTGATATGCTTTACTATTCCAACGATATCATGTTCTTCGGACAGACTGTTTAGTGGTTGGCCGAAGTCTAGCAGCGATGAAAATGTAAAAATAAGGGTGAATATGACGCGCAGATCAGAGAGAGAGTTGGGTTTTTCTGAGAGATTGGGTTTGGCTGTGGATCGAAGTAAGAAGCGAATGAAGAAGATAGAGGCATTGATAAGAGGGCAATTAGACGCTGAAACGCCCGTTGAAGTAGGGGATGGAGAATTTCTGATGAGCGTTGCACTGGGAACGCCCTCTGTGAGCTTCGAAGCGATTGTGGACACGGGGAGCGATCTGATTTGGACTCAGTGCAAGCCTTGCAAGGACTGCTTCTCTCAGCCTAGGCCAATCTTCGACCCCTCCAAGTCCCCCACATTTTCCACAATTCCCTGCGGTGATTCTCTTTGTGACGCCTTGGGGAGTACACAAACCGGATGCAATCCAGATTGTACCTTTATGTATCAGTATGGCGATGGTTCCTTCACCAGCGACGACCTGGCTTACGAGACATTGTCAATTGGGAGCAGCAAGGTTAAAGGCATTGCATTTGGATGCGGGCATGACAACGAAGGACAAGGATTCTCTCAGGGTGGTGGCCTTGTGGGACTGGGAAGAGGTGGTCTCTCCCTTATCTCACAGCTGGGTTCCAAAGCAGAGAACATGTTCTCTTACTGTCTTTTGCCCATCACCGACTCTTCTTCACAAACCAGCCCCCTCTTTTTCGGCGAGGGTGCTTCCTTGAGCGGAGGAGCCAAGACTCTCCCACTCATCAAGAGCAGTATCATTCCCACTTTCTGCTACATTCCTATTACAGGAATCACCCTCAATGGTAAGGCACTAGATATTCCTCCTGGAACTTTCGATCTGCAATCGGACGGCAGCGGAGGTATGATTATCGACTCCGGAACCACTGTTACCATTCAGGACCAGGTTGCCTACTCTCCTCTTAAGGAGGCAATTCAGTCCGCCATTGATCTCACTCCTGTAGACGGGTCTTCTACAGGTTTAGATCTTTGTTACCACACATCATCCGCTCACCTCACCTTGTCAACCCTCCTCTTCAACCTCAAAGGCGGCGTGGATTACGAGCTTCCGGCAGACAACTTTTTCATTCAGGCATCTGAAAATCTCTTGTGCCTGGCAATGTTGGGTGAACCATCGGGGAATCCTTCCATCTTCGGAAACATACAGCAGCAAAACTTCCATATCCTTTACAACAATGCCCAGAACACGCTCTCTTTCCAGCCCACTAAGTGTGATTCTCTTTAAATCATCATCTCCCTCTTCTAATTCTTCTTCTTCTCTTTTTCTGTCTCTCTCATTTCCTCTTCCTCTGTCCTTCGAATGCAATATGTGATCTCGTCTCCTGCGTCTGCCTTTTGCACTGTCCGATATGCGAATCATGTAAATTTTCATCTTCGTAGCTGCTTATTTTCAGTAAAATTGTTTGGCCCCTGTTGTTCTCGGGGACCTTCATTTATGGTTCCTTATGATATGCTACACTATGTGTGTTATTTTGGCATGGAAATGAAGGTGCGATAATTGATTATTAATATAAATTGCGTGTTAAAACAACGACAAGAGAATTTATATAATTATGAAGCATTTGTAATGGTCTTATGTTTTCTTCAAGTCTCAAGTGTAAAATAAATTATTGTATGTCTATGAATATTTTTAATGGTATTTAACTTTAAGATCCGTGTCTGTGATTTATACATTCAAATAATACTTATTTTCAATCATGTCCGCATTTCACATTACTAAGATCAAACACAATTTAATGTAACCTATATATAAGGTAAGGTTGTTGCTAAGAAGGTCTCTCTAATTTTCTTACAATTACTATTGTATAATTTTCTACTAGAGAAGACGAGTTCTCGAGAATTAAGAATATCATTTTGGAGCCTTTGCAATTTATTTAAAAGTGCTAATATTTAAGGCTATGCCTATATCACGATTCATGATTACCTATCAACGCTTTATAGTGCATTTGATGACATCTTACACAAATCTTATGTAGAAAACTTATTGATGGTGAATCGGGGCCTTTCATTTGAAAGGTTGCTACTACACTACAACGCACCTTAGATAATAAAATTAAATTATGTAATGTATTTGTGCTTCAAAGTATGGATGTTAGACCACACATCAATTTTCAGCCATTGATAATGTGACATGATTACTTGTTTTCAACATTTTAATAGGATTGCATTAGGTTTTGGAACTTTTTTTCGTGACCTAAAAAATTAAAATATTAGTGGACTACAACATAATAACACAATTATTGAGAAAAGTTTTGATTGCCTACAAAAAATCATAGTATCTTCACTCTTTCACCTTGTAAATCCTAACATGTTAATTTCAATTTCACATGATCTATGTTGCAGTGTCTACTTACGTATTATTATAGTCCAATGAACACAAAGGATACTAAAATCAATTATTTGAGAGAGTTGACACTTATTAGATTTTTAGATAGCCCAAAAACTTCTCAGATGAATAAAGTATTGGTTGAGATAATTCTTAAATAGATATTATTATATTTATTTAAATAAACAATAATTTCTTAAAAAATATCCTTAATATAGAGGGAGAGAGAACTAATTATATATTCCAAGGCAAAAGTATTCATAGTATTACATAGTTTACAATTGATAAAGCATTAACAAGTAAGAAACACACAATGAATAATAAATAAAACATATAAATTTAAAATAAATATTAAATCAACCTCATACTTATTTCACCTTGACAATGCAAGGAGGGTAAGAGGAGGGATGGCGGCCCAATATGCTATTCATATAGTTTCTAAGGGCATTGGACAACATCTAAACTAACATCTTAGCTTATATTTTCTTAGTTTATTCAATTGGGCGATGAAGGTGAAGAGTGGAGTGCATTCACATTTGATTAAATTCTTGTTCTAATTTCATTCTTATTATTTATTTATTATCTTGTAAAACTATTGTGCTAACTAGATAATGTGCAACCTTTGTTAAGGATTTTTCCATCTCCCTCGACCCGATCAACCACCTAAGGTGAGATGCATTTAGAGCTACAAGCGATATAAAAAATTCTATGTTTCTCAATGCTCGACAATGTATGTCACACGAGGATAATATTAGGAAGTTTTAGATTGAAACAGTTTAAATAGAGCCTCGTCTTTTCTTTTTTTATTTTATTTTCGTAATTACTCCTTCAGCAAGGCATTTAACTAGCTACAATTGTTTTGTATCCATTAATTTACTATTTTGGGTCATGAAAATAATGTATTCTAGTATAATGCCATTTCATTTTTCTTTACTTATTATTATTATTATTATTATTTTTCTATCGAAGATTCTTGTTGCAACGGATATAGATGCTGGAAAATATTTATTTATTATTCAATGTATAGCTAGAAAGGAAGAAGGATCATTCAATTGGGAAAGGGATAATTTTACACTCTCAACTTAAATACAATAGAGCACTACAATTATTCGGTTGGTTTACTTTTTTATGGAAGCACTCCTTATAAATCATGTATCATAGTAGAGATGTGAACATTTGAAAAATTGGCCGGCACAGGCCAAACCTAATCCCAACTAACTCTTCCATCATATTGCACACGTAGACTACTTTCATATACCATCCTAAAGAATCCCATCTCAAAGCACATAAAGGTACCATGTTTCGAGAAGTCCAATGGGAAAGTTGATCTTAGCACTCACTTGACAACATTTACTACTTTATCTATTGGCTTGATTCTTGAGGATTCTCTTCCTGCAAAAATCTTTTTCATTTCATTGAAAGAAATGACATTAGATTGATTTTTCCCTTTATCTATTAATTCAATAAACTCTTTCTCATATCTTGTTCATCAATTTTTATAACGTTTAAAAAAAAATATTGGACCTAAAGTAACATTAATTGATGGTGCAGCGAAGGGGAATCCCGGACCTGCTGGATATGGGGGAGTGGTGCGTGATAATAATGGCAGGATGGTCTCGATGGTGGCCCTCTCTTTGGGTACCTAGACAAACCACTTTAGTGAGGCCTTCACAACATATACCAATATCAAATTGGCCAAAGAGAAAGGTTTGAGAAGGGTCTGCTTGGAGTGTGACTCCCTAAACATCATTAATTGTTTAACAACTTCCTCCTCCCCTAGTTGGTCGATTAAACATATTATTGAAGATAGCCTAATGCTTCTCAGGGGATTCTACGAATTTAACATTTCACATGTCTATCGTGAGGGTAATAAGGTTGCTGATATTTAGGCCAACATTGGGGCTGACTTGCCAAGTAGGAAAGTTTGGAACATTTATGATCGGATCCCAGTGGATCTTCTTAAGCTACTCCGTAATGATCATGATGCGTGCGAAGCTCAAGGGGATTTTGGAAATGATGGAGAATGACGTCTTCCAAAGTGTCCTAGGCAAGACTTCTTCTATGAGGGGAAAGTCAAACTTTCTGGTGGCATTTTTGATTCTTTTTGTTAAGCTCAACTCTGTTTGTGTTGCAGGTTGTTGAGAATCAGTATTTTTCAAGATTGGGGGAGATAGGAACCATTTGGAGCCCATAGTCTATGAAAAATGATGAAATAAGGAAGCAGTATGCAAAGAACTTTCGATAAGTGTTTTTACTAGTTATATCGAGACGCTTCATGGTGCGGATGCCCTTGTTACCGAGGCCTTTGTTCATGGGTGGAAGTATGGTGTGGTCTGTGTCTATGGTATGGAGCTGGAGGTTGATAAGGAGATGGTGGATAAGGTGTCCAACATGCTATTAATATAGTTTCTAAGGGCATTGGATAACATCTAAACTAGTAGCTTAGCTTATATTTTCTTAGTTTATTCAATTGGGCGACGAAGGTGATGAGTGGAGTGCATTTACATTTGATTAAATTCTTGTTCTAATTTCATTCTTATTATTTATTTATTATCTTTTAAAACTATTGTGCTTACTAGATAATGTGCAGCCTTTGTAAAGGATTTTTCCATCTCCATTGACCCGATTAACCACCTAAGGTGAGATGCATTTAGATCTACAATGATATAAAAAATTCTTTCTCAGTGCTTGGCAATGTATGCCACATGAGGATACTATTATGAAGTTTTAAATTGAACCAGTTTAAACATAGTCTCCTCTTTTCTCTTTTTTCTTTTATTTTGGTAATTACTCCTTCAGCAAGGCATTTAACTAGCTCCAATCGCTTAGTATCCATTAATTTACTATTTTGGGTCATGAAAATAATGTATTCTAGTATAATGCCATTTCATTTTTCTTTACTTATTATTATTATTTTTCTATCGAAGATTCTTGTCGCAACGGATATAGATGCTGGAAAATATTTATTTATTATTCAATGTATAGCTAGAAAGGAAGAAGGATCATTCAATTGGGAAAGGGATAATTTTACACTCTTAACTTAAATACAATAGAGCACTACATTTATTCAGTTGGTTTATTTTTTTATGGAAATAATCCTTATAAATTATGTATCGTAGTAGAGATTTGGACATCTGAATAATTGGCCAGCACAGGCCAAACCTAATCCCAACTAACTCTTCCACCATATTGCACACGTGAACTACTTTCATATACCGTCCTAAAGAATCCCATCTCAAAGCAAACAGAGGTACCATGTTTTGAGAAGTCCAATGGGAAAGTTGATCTTAGCAGTCACTTGACAACATTTACTACTTTATCTATTGTCTTGATTCTTGATGATGCTCTTCCTGCAAAAATATTTTCAAATTCATTGAAAGAAATGACATTGGATTGATTTTTCTCTCTATTTATTAATTCAATAAACTCTTTCTCATATCTTGTTAATCAATTTTTATAACATTTAAAAAAAATATTGGACCTAAAGTAACATTAATTGATGGTGTGGCAAATGGGAATCCCAGACCTGCTGGATGTGGGGAAGTGGTGCGTGATAACAATGGTAGGATGGTCTCGACAATGGCCCTCTCTTTGGGTACCCAGACAAATCACTTTAATGAGGCCTTCACAATTTATACCAATATCAAATTGGCCAAAGAGAAAGGTTTGAGAAGGGTCTTGTTGGAGTGTGACTCCCTAAACATCATTGTTTAACGACTTCCTCCTCTCCTATTTGGTCGACTAAACATATTATTCAAGATAGCCTAATTCCTCTTAGGGGCTTCTATGAATTTAACATTTCATATGTCTACCATGAAGGTAATAAGGTTGCGGATATTTAGGCCAACATTGGGGCCGACTTGCCAAGTAGGAAACTTTGGAACATTTATGATCAGATCCCAGTGGATCTTCATAACCTAATCCGTAATGATTATGATGCGTGTGAAGCTCAAGGGGTTTTTGGAAATGATGGAGAATGACATCTTCCAAAGTGTCCTGGGCAAGACTTCTTTTATGAGGGGAAAGACGAACTTTCTGGTGGCTTTTTTAATTGTTTTGATATGGTTTAGGTCAACTCTGTTTGTGTTGCAGGTTGTTGAGAATTAGTATTTTTTAATATTAGGGGAGATAGGAACCGTTTGGATCCCATAGTCTACGAAAAATGACGAAATAAGGAAGCAGTATGGAAAGAACTTTCGGTAGGAGTTTTGACTAGTTATATCGAGATGCTTCATGGTGTGGATGCCCTTGTTATTGAGGCCTTTCTTAATGGGTGGAAGGATGGTTTTATCTGTGTCTATGGTATGGAGCTGGACGTTAATGAGGAGATGGTGGCTAAGGTGTCCAAAATTCTGAACAAGGGCACCAAATTCGACAAGCATAAGAAATGTGCAATGGTGGCGATGAAAACCTTTTTCCCGCCGAAGGAAAGGGAGAAGGTGAGAAAGAATAATAATGTTGGGTGGGAGAAAAAATCACTTTCAAAGCCATGGTAGGAGGTCTCAGAGGTTATCGTGCGCTGCCTCACCCTTGATGGTAAATTCTGTAGCTTACTTAGCTATCACTTTGTCATTATTAATCATTTTCGGCATCACAAGTGCATTTCCTTGGCCTTTTATTTGGTCTCATCATTGAATAATAGCATTAGGGCTAATGAGAAATGTGCATCCTCCCTTGTTCTCCATGAGGGCTTATTCCTGTTGATTATGAAGTATGCCAAAACTATCCATGTCGAGAGGAATACGAGTGCTAAAACTTGTATAGAATACAAGAAGAATGTCCATATTCATTATGGGGAAATCTTTTCTGATGAAGAGGTGGACTTCGATGGGAACGAAGTCTTTCACATTTATAACAAACAAGGACCCTCATCGTCTAAAATCCCTAACCGTACTAGCAGAAAATAAATTATTTTATCTAACGAGGAGGATGACCCTGAACATGTCCCTAATTCGGTGGACGGTAGTTCTGATGTGAAGGTTAAAAGAGTGGCCAGCGTTTCTATGTCAAGAGCTATTGACAAAACCAAAGTATTTAACAATGTCAACGAGAATTATTCTAAGCGGCCGAAAGCCTGTCAGATTGATTTGGACGGGCCTGTGGAGGATTAGGGTGTCAATGTTTCTATACCTACTCTTGGTGGTGGGTTTACTCCTAAGGAGATGGTTTGTCGGTCCGTGAGAATACGATTACGAATATTAACTTGAGGAACTTAAAGGATAACCAAAATGCACAATTCACCTAGATTTTTCAAGAGATTAATAATCTCAAAGAGAAGGCCAATCCACCTAATGGGGACCTCGACAGTATTATGTTTCGAATACGCATACCCTGGCTAATGGTATTAAAGACCTTAAGGAGGAACATGAAGAGCACATTAAGGCTTTGGAAAATGACTTATAAACATCAGCATAGTTTGAGTGTGGTGGTGGAGGTGAGTATGTCTGCCATGAACAATACTAGCTTTGGTCTACGTAGACTCAATGAATAGGATGAAGTTCTTCATTATATTTCTCAGGGCAAGTGCCCCACTGGTAGCATTGAGATGGTGAAGAAAGCTAAGGTTGTGAATGCTGGTACCTGTAAGAAACTTAGGGCTCCCTCAAAGGATGTGGATGCGGATCTGGATACGAAAGAGAAGCCCCTACTTGGTCCAGCGACGAGGCTCCATAGAAAAGATAAGGGTGTGACCCGTGTTGACAACATCATTAAGAAAGTTCAGAAAATCAATGAGGATGTCATTCAGAAGAATGACAAATTGGTCAAAGTGTTGTAGTGTTGTTATGTAGAAATTCTATATTGTTCTTGTCTGTTGTTCTATCTGGCTGCTTTGCCCTGGTTTTTATGGGTTGGTTCGCATCTGTTTTTTTGTTGGGTCCTTGAAGGTTGAGTTTTTATGATAATATTACAATAATACTAATACAATTTACATGATTTGTATAGTTTATTTCTATTTGAAAATAAAAAATTATTCTATTCTATTTACATTTTCACCATAAATTACTTGAACTATTTAAACAAATATGTTTCTATTCAATAATATTATTATTATATATAATACATTAACAGAATAATAAGTAAATAACTTAAAACCCACTAACATAGTCATTTTAACACATACAAACATAGTAAATTTTGAAGTGTCTATAAAACCCATACAACTTTTTTAGGGTTAAGGAATTACTAGATGGTTGGATTTAGACAAATGGAAACATAAAGGTTGAGTGTACTTAGTAATTAAAAAAGGTGTCACCATTCACTTATCATGGGAAACCGTGCAACAACTAAATTGTATAGAAATAAAAAATAAGAAAATAATGACATTTGTGAATTATTAAAGAGGCACACGGAACAAGTGGCAGGAACCCTAAAATTTAGATTGTGAGAGCTCAAATATTTGAGAGTACTATGTTTGCAGTAATGGAGGAGTAGAATTTTCGAAAAAATCTCATCTGATTGTGACTGCAAAAGGAGAGATAGTGGTAAAATGAGAAGATCGAGAGATGATGAGCAGTGCACACATTCTGACAAAAAATGAAGAATAAAACTATTGGATAGCGGACAGCTCCAATATTCCCAATCGTCTTACAATGCTGTCTCCTTTACTCACAATCGTTGATGCCCAAAAATAGCTCATCCAATTCATCTAAGAGACGCCTTCGGCATAATAAATTCATGTACTATTTTCCCTCTTCTATAATTTCTCTCATATGAAGCATGCAATCACCATTTCTAAATAAAGCTTTTATATGACAGGATGTGGTAGTATCAATATACCATAGGGCACTACGTCATAGAACCTTTTGCACATGAAGATACCCCTAAACTTACTACTCATTTTCATATTTCTTAATCTTCTAGATTGTTAAATAGGTTCACGTATTTTATTGATGTCTATTTAATTCTTGAGATATAAGCTAGTCATTATACATAATTTCTCTATTTTTTAGGCTCTCATGAAGGATTCAAATGTAAAGAATGAGTATCACATGCTAGTATGTGCCAAGGTCCATTACTCTATCTATATTAACTATTATTTGACGTCCAAGCATCTAATTTAAACGATATATTCCACATTCCATATGCTTTGAGATGTATTACTATTTTAGGATTCACATGCACGCCAATGTATGGTCAAAACATAATGGTAAAATATTGTAATCTAGTCAAACTATCCTTAGTTTTGGGTATATTATTAGAGGATGGATTAATTCAACCATATATCAAGAAATGATGCAATCTTGTCGAAATCTTGGCCCATTCTCTAATTAGCCACCCTTATTAATTTACATACACCCCCTTATATTCTATCTTATCCCGTGGATTCATGCACACATTTGTATGTATGACATTTATTATTAGATTATTCTCCATCCACCCTGAATGTCTAGGCATTTATTCTCTACTTAAGTATTAGCCTTTTTTCTGTTATTGGTCAATAATGGGGTGTCCAATCAATATTGCACCATACAATACTGACCCTTGAGATTTAGCAATTTAAATTCGAATTTTTTAACTCCAAACCTTTTATTCTATCATTATTACATTTAGTACCTGTTTTATGTGATTTATTGAACATTTTAGTTTTTGAAAGAATTCAATGTGCATTTATTTAACATGCAGTCGCTTTGAGAATTCATTGAATACAAATTTGCATAAATGAAACATTTATCATAGAAACGCTTTTGGTTGGAGCACCAAGATGAATCTATCTCCATCAAAGTTTTCATCTTGGGAAATTTGCATGCTTCTTTTCCATTTACCTAAATTGGCCAGGCTCGTGAAGCCGACCATTCCGAAGGATAACCTAGGAGAACTTGACCCTAGTGATCTACCAGGCTCCCTAATGTGATTTTAACTATTGCGAATACTTGACAATTAGTGAAGAGTTAACTTCAAGGTAAATTGACGAAAAGTGAGATTTATTAGATCAAATGTTAGGGAAGAATTTATATTCACACATATAGAACTTACACATATCTATGGATTTGACATAAAACAATCGTGGACATGGGGAGTGATCCCTAGTTGACATGACTTTCATGCTTATCACTGATACAACTACATACCCAATTCTTAAAAGATGGATTCTTAAATTCAATTTAGATGATTTATATACTTGCATGTTCAACCACATAGATTACGTTAACTTTTATCTACTTTTTCCTTCTGGTATAAATCCTTGAGCAAAACGTTATGATAGGATATGGCAATGTGAATATATAATAGAACATTGCATATAACACTTCTGCACAAGTAAAATTGAGAAATAAGATAAATAAGAACGAGAATAAAAATAAAATTCAATTTAGATGATTTATATATGTGGATGTTCAACCACATAGATTACATTAACTTTCATGTACTTTTTCTTTCTGGTATAAATCCTTGAATAGAACTTTATAATAGAATACGATAATGTGAATACATAATAGAGCATTGAATATAACACTTTTGTACAAGTAAAATTTCTAAATCTTAAAAATGAATAAACTAATTAGAGCAAAATTTAAGAATGAGATAAACAAGAATGAGAACAAGTTGGAAAGCCGGATAAACCGACTAAGAATAATTATGTGTAAACTAATTTTAAATATTTTTAGAAAACCAACCCTCCGGTTACAACACGTTTTGGAATTTCGATCTGAATGGGTCCACAAAATTCAATGGGAAGAAGGAATTGGATTACGAGTTAAGTGTACGGAAATACTTAGTGAAGGTATGGACAGAAAAAAATACGATTCACTTCGAATTGCAGCAGTCTATTCTACTTCTAGAACAATTCCAGACGGGCAGGGATAGAGAAGGGGAAATTAAATAAATTCGTCTATCCTTCTAAGAGGATCGATATTGTTATGTGGACACGTCGGGGAATCTGTTGATTTTGATTTAAGGCTCCTTCTCACTCTCTGTGTGTATATATATTGCATGGAGTGGAGTAGATGAGAGCAGAAAAAGGTTTCGAGGTTTAGAAAAGAAAAAGAGAAATGGAGCGTTCAAAGCTGTTGGGTTTTGTGGTCTTGATATGCTTTACTATTCCAACGATATCATGTTCTTCGGACAGACTGTTTAGTGGTTGGCCGAAGTCTAGCAGCGATGAAAATGTAAAAATAAGGGTGAATATGACGCGCAGATCAGAGAGAGAGTTGGGTTTTTCTGAGAGATTGGGTTTGGCTGTGTATCGAAGTAAGAAGCGAATGAAGAAGATAGAGGCATTGATAAGAGGGCAATTAGACGCTGAAACGCCCGTTGAAGTAGGGGATGGAGAATTTCTGATGAGCGTTGCACTGGGAACGCCCTCTGTGAGCTTCGAAGCGATTGTGGACACGGGGAGCGATCTGATTTGGACTCAGTGCAAGCCTTGCAAGGACTGCTTCTCTCAGCCTAGGCCAATCTTCGACCCCTCCAAGTCCCCCACATTTTCCACAATTCCCTGCGGTGATTCTCTTTGTGACGCCTTGGGGAGTACACAAACCGGATGCAATCCAGATTGTACCTTTATGTATCAGTATGGCGATGGTTCCTTCACCAGCGGCGACCTGGCTTACGAGACATTGTCAATTGGGAGCAGCAAGGTTAAAGGCATTGCATTTGGATGCGGGCATGACAACGAAGGACAAGGATTCTCTCAGGGTGGTGGCCTTGTGGGACTGGGAAGAGGTGGTCTCTCCCTTATCTCACAGCTGGGTTCCAAAGCAGAGAACATGTTCTCTTACTGTCTTTTGCCCATCACCGACTCTTCTTCACAAACCAGCCCCCTCTTTTTCGGCGAGGTTGCTTCCTTGAGCGGAGGAGCCAAGACTCTCCCACTCATCAAGAGCAGTATCATTCCCACTTTCTGCTACATTCCTATTACAGGAATCACCCTCAATGGTAAGGCACTAGATATTCCTCCTGGAACTTTCGATCTGCATATAACACTTCTGCAGATATGTGTAAGTTCTATTGAGAAATAAGATAAATAAGAACGATAAATAAAATAAATTTCAATTTAGATGATTTATATATGTGGATGTTCAACCACATAGATTACATTAACTTTCATGTACTTTTTCTTTCTGGTATGGGTTAATGGAGGATCAAGGGGGGCCAAAAAGTGGCGATGTGAAAAAAAATAGCCTTCCTCACTTGCCTAAAAATGCGAAAATCCGTGTTGACTTTTTGTTTGGCCTGGGTGTTAGTACACCTTGACCTGGTAATTACCTATGCAAATCAGATATCAGATAAAATCAGATATCTGATTTTTATTTGTAATTTTAATTTAAAATATATATTATATGTTACGTATTATATAATACGTATTATATGTTACATATTATATAATACATATTATATTATATATAATATAATATAATATTATATTATATATTATATAATATTGTATTATATTATATATTATATTATAATATAATATAACACAATATTATATTATATTATATAATATTGTATTATATTATATATTATATAATATTGTATTTTATTATATTATATTATATAATATATTATATAATATAATATAATATAATATAATATAATATAATATAATATATATAATATAATATAATATTGTGTTATATATATTATAATATATATATATAATACAATACGTATTATATAATTATATAATATATTATATAATATATTATTATATTATATTATTATATTATATAATATATTATTATATTATATATGTTATTTAAAAATAATTTCAATGTTGAAATCGGATATCCGATTTTCTGAGACTTTTATATTTAGACAGCAACAGTCCCGTGAGTCATTTTTAACTCACGGGTCGTGCGAATTTGTCAAAATCAGAAATCCGCTCCATCCGATATCTAGTTTTTTGACAAAAAATTGCTAAAAAATTGATTTAGAGGTAAGAATTTTGTCGTTTTGAATCATTTTCATTCATTTTTTTTATTTTTTGTGAATGTTTATTTGATTTTTCATTGAAAATATGGTTTTTTTTCATGAAACTAGGTTTTTTTAATATCAAATACCTAATTGTTTAAATTTGTTAACTAAATTTAATTGTTTACATTCAATTAGGTTAAAAATGGGAGATAACAATGAAAACACTGACCAAACCACAACTGCAACAAGCAAACCCTCATTTGCCAAACCCCCCCTCAATTCAAGATTTGATTGCACAAAATTTGAATGAATTAAGGGGGATTGCAGTTGTATATCGTAGGATCCCTCGTCTAAACTCATTGTTTGATCCTCTCACGTCGATCATAAAAATTATGGAAACCATGACTGAGGAGCACGATGTTGCCCTTTTGTGGCGAGATTCTATGAAGGAAAAATATGCAGATGGCTTGTCATATAAGGATATCAAGGATCTTGAGATATCCAAAGCCAAAATTGCCTCCTTGTTTGTCAATCCCCGTACTAGTCAGCCTATAGATCCCAACAAAACAAAACTTTCTATCAAATGGTGCACAAATGATGGGATTGTGAAAAACTTTTGGGATCGTTGGTGGATGGTTTTCGACAAACCACCCAACAACAATCTTGATATCCCCTTCTATTTCATAAAAAAATTGTATACTGAGTTTGTTTTACAGAAACATGTGAACTACTTTGACATCCAACCTTTCCAAGGTGTAGGTTTAGGTATGCCCGAAAATAGACCTGGGGCAGTCAGAGTAGTCCAGGGCCCATATGTCCCCCCTCCTCCTGTTGATCCCCCACCTACAGTTCAACATCCTGATATCATTTGTGAGGCGGCTTCACAGACCATATCGACTATTCACTCTTTGAGTAGCCTTTTGGTTTCTTAGGCTGCGTTTGTAGCTCAACTTACTTTTGATGGTAGCGGTGCATCGGGTGGTGCTGGCACGTCATCCTCAGCTCCACACATATGCGTGCCACATAGTTGTGTCATGTGTGGGCACATATGCCTGGGTCCAATTGGACAACCCGTTGATCCTATTGTGGACAGTGCAGATTATGAGGTGCATGAGATGCATGATGCACCAGAGGTTATTACATAGACTAAAGGATACCCTGGGGAGTCCTCACATGCTAGAGGCGAGGAGGCACCGTCATCATACATTGATGATGTATTGGTAAGCTTTGTGTTTTCACAGTTCATGTTATATTTTAATTAAATATTTATAAATTAGATAATATTAAGTACTAATTTTTATTTACATGGTCTATTTAACAGTTGATGACCGAGGATGAGTTGAGATAGATTCAGGAGGGCACCTTGTTGGCCATTTCATTTGGCCTCGATAGCTTGACGGTACATATATTATTGCACCTAGTCATTTGTATTTTATGCTCATCATTTATATTTGTATTAATTATATTATGTAGTAACTTGCATGTATATCTTATTTTACTCTTGTAGGGCACAAACAGCACGAGTGCGGTGCAGTGTGATCTAGGATCTGGTAGTGCAATTGGAGACAAGGGAAAGGTAATTGAATGCAAATATGATTGAATGAATAGTTTAAATAACTTATAGTGATTATACATGTCTAGACATAGATTGATAGTTTCATATACTTGTTGTGTATATATACAGAGAATCCTTGGCTTCACATCCTTGATGACTACACCCAGTATACCTGAAGAAGAAGAAGAGATGCCTCGAGTAGATGTGTGTTTATTTTATTTTTTGATTAGTAGATATAATTTGTTATTATCAGTGACAATTATATGCTAACTTGTATCAATGTCATGTTTCTAAACATATGTAGGTTGTTTATGAAAATATTCAAAACATACCTCCTCTACCGAAGACATACATCAAGAGTCCTACAAAGCTGAAGAGAAAACGTGGAGATGAGGTAAACATGAATAGTTCAATTAAATAGTTCATTTTTATGTTAACTTTCGAATGTGAATTATATAATATAACTAATATTAATCATGGTTTGTTTGTCTTGTGCAGGATCCTTCAGAGCCGACCAGTGCGGCAAAGAGGATCGATTTTGATGATCCATCAGCAGCTTAGGATGTTATAGATAGTTTTGGGATGCTTACATGTCTAGTTGGCATGTATATTTTGTATATGGACATACATTCACGTATTTAGACATACATTTTGTTTCAGTTTGTGTTTATGCCATATTTGTGTATGGACATACATTTGTAATCATTCGACATTTTTATATATACAGAAGTTGATATTCGATCATATAAATTGTTGCTCATCTGTGTGTGGTGTTATCATGGAAATCTTTAATCTTCATTCCAATAATTAACAATGGTTAATAATGGCTATTTAATGAACAATACAATTCATTTCATTTCATCGTAAGTGTTGTTTTTATAATGAACAATATAATTCATTTAATGAACAATACAATACAATTTATTTAATGAACAATACAATTCATTTAATCAAAAATACAATAAAATTCATTCAATGAACAATACAATTCATAAACAATACAATTCATTTAATGAACAATACCCTACGCATGCTCCTGTTTTGCTCCCCCACTCGATCGAACGCTCGGGGTCATACCCTATTGGCGTCGTCCCTTGAGTGCCCTAAGTGCTCAAAATTGTCAAAATTTGATGGGCCCTAACTCAGAATCTATGGCACCTGCGAATGATCCATTTGAACCTACAGGGCCACAAGAGGGGTCCCTACAAAAGCCTATCTCAATTTTTCAAGTTTCCCTACGGTTTTATTAGGGAAGCAATTTTTCGGTTGGCAAAAAATCATCAGTCTCACTCAATGGAATGTTGTTGCATGGCCAATTTCTCGTTCAGCTCATCGCGATGAGGAAACGTCGGCTCCGACATGTCTAGTTAGGCATAATTACCCTAAGCATGCTCCTGTTTTCCCCCCCCACTCGATCGAATGCTCAGAGTCATATGGGGCCATGAGAGGGGTCCCTACAAAAGCCTATCTCAGTATTTCAAGTTTCCCTATGGTTTTATTAGGGCAACAATTTTTCGGTTGGCAAAAAAATCATCAGTCCAACTCAATGGAATGTTGTCGCCTGGTCGATTTCTCGTTCAGCTCATCGTGATGACGAACCATCAGCTCCAACATGTCCAGTTAGGCATAATTACCCTACGCATACTCCTATTTTGCCCCCCCACTCGATCAAATGCTCGGGGTCATACCCTACTGACATCGTCCCTTGAGCACCCTAAGTGTTCAAAATTGTCAAAATTTGATGGGCCTTAACTCAGAATCTGTGGCACCTGCAAATGATCCAATTGAACCTACGGGGCCATGAGAGGGGTCCCTACAAAAGCCTATCTCGGTATTTCAAGTTTCCCTATGGTTTTATTAGGGCAGCAATTTTTCGGTTGGTGAAAAAATCGTCAGTCTCACTCAATGGAATGTTGTCGCCTAGTCGATTTCTTGTTCAGCTCATCGCGATGATGAACCATTGGCTTTGACATGTCCAGTTAGGCATAATTACCCTACACATACTCCTATTTTGCCCGCCCACTCGATCAAACACTCGGGGTCATACCCTACCGACGTCGTCCCTTGAGTGCCCTAAGTGCTCAAAATTGTCAAACTTTGACGGGCCCTAACTCAGAATTTGTGGCACCTGTGAATGATTAGTTTGAACCTACTGGGCCACGAGAGGGGTCCCTACAAAATCCTATCTCGGTATTTCAAGTTGCCCTACGGTTTTATTAGGGCAACAATTTTTCGGTTGGTGAAAAAATCATCAGCCTCACTCAATGGAATGTTGTCGCCTGGTCGATTTCTCGTTCAACTTATCGCAATGATGAACCATCAGCTCTGACATGTCCAGTTGGGCATAATTACCCTACGCATGCTCCTGTTTTGCCCCCCCACTCGATCGAACGCTCGGGGTCATACCCTATCGGCGCGTCCCTCGAGCGCCCTAAGTGCTCAAAATTGTCAAACTTTGACGGGCCCTAACTCAGAATTTGTGGCACCTATGAATGATCCGTTTGAATCTACGAGGCCACGAGAGGGATCCCTACAAAAGCCTATCTTGGTATTTCAAGTTTCCCTACGGTTTTATTAGGGCAGCAATTTTTCGGTTGGTGAAAAAATCGTCAGTCTCAGTCAATAGAATGTTGTCACCTGGTCGATTTCTTGTTCAGCTCGTCGGGATGACGAACTGTTGGCTCCGACATGTCTAGTTAGGCATA